>NC_142174.1:5089426-5143301 GCF_029865625.1 Vigna umbellata | reverse complement strand
TTATTCCCAACTTTCTTTTGCATTGAGCTTTTCTTTTCTTTTTCTTTTGCTTTTCACATCCTTAACTTTTGGCTCAATGCTTTTTATTTTCCCTTTCTATTTTCCAACAACCCCAAACTTGAACATTTATCAATACCACAAAATATTTTCATCTTAACTCAAGGTAAAGTTTTTCAAAAGGGTTTTCAAATTATGTTCATGGCTAAGGGTTCAAAGGATAGAACATATTGTGTTCTCTTTAATTGGGCTAAATTCATGCATTTGGCTAACAAAAAGGGTTTCCAATAAATGGCCTTGATCATATGATGCAAACAAGAAAATGATTCAATCATAGCAAACTTGGGAAAAGTCATTCATGCTTTCAAAGTAATAACATTCAATCACAACAACTCTGGAGCTCAAAACCTCACATATAAGCTCATTCACATTCCACATATAACATCCTGATTAGAATCATAATCACAATCACAATATCTTGCATTTGTTCACAAAGCTTGTGAGCCACCTGTATAAGCATATATTATGCACAATCTCAACATCAATCAATATCAAAGCAACATCAAGCATTACTTATCACACAATAGTCACAAGCAAACCATCATAACAGAGAAAGTTTCAAATTGTACATCAATCCTATTCTAAAAATAGAAGCAAATAAGTTCATAAATTTAAAACACTGAATAGAAAAGATCCTGCTCTAGTGCTGATAGCATCCATCAGGAAATGCTATCTCAGCTCCTCATCAACTCATGCTATCATCAGAGTCTTTCTCTTCTACTTCTTTAGCATCTTCAAAATTATCATCCTCATCCTCTTCCTCCATAGCTGGAGCTTCACCTGCTCCAGCTCTACTGGCTTGTGCCTGCTCCTTTCGCCATACTATCTTAGGCAATGAGGAAGTGTTGCTCATGCTTGCGGGAAAGGAACTTGCTGGTATAGGGTTGATCTAGTTCCTTCTCCTTCCTTTTGAATACTGTAGTCTTGAATCTCTTGTCCGATGAGGAGGCCATCCCTACATCAAACACCATTCATAAAACCACAAGAAACATCATTAAGCATTAGTAAACTACAAACAACACCCTACAATCATTCCTAATCACCGTTGAGGGCAATCAAAACCCCTCAGCGCAACCTAACCCAAAACATGGATGGAACCCTAGTGAGAAAGTGAGTGGAATAGAGGTTTTGTAAATGAGGATCAAGGGAAAGGTGTAGAGAACTCTTGGAAAAGTGTTTAAGAGTGTGTGGGAGGAAAGAAATCTGAAAATAAAACCAAAATTGCACCCAAGAGTATAAAAATACCCTAATGGACTCCAGTCCCGCTAAGGGCAACCCAAAAACCCATGTTGTAGTGATACCGCTCAGCGGAAATTTCCGCTGAGCGGCACTTGCGTGACATACTCTCCTTCTTCCTACCTTGCCCTAGGTGCCTTATACTCATGCCTCTCACTCACTTCATGCATTTAAGTTCTCAAATCACTCATACATTCAATCCCTAACATGCAACTAAAGTAGAATGAAAAAAAACAAACAAAATATAGTAAATCAACTGGGTTGCCTCCCAGGTACCGCTTGTTTAACGTCACGAGCCTGACCCAAAATCCATGAACACCTATCAGTAGGTGCAAATCTTTCTTACCAATACCCATCAGTAGGTGTAACAAACCTAGTATCCTTTAGTAGATACTTAACCACCTAGCATCCATCAGTAGATGCTATACCCTGTAGAAAAAATTTATAATTAAAACAAAAATAACAAAAGTTCATAATTACATCGCCAAACCAAAAACAAAAGTTCTTAAATCACTGGATTGCCTCCCAGCAAGCACTCTTTTAATGTCATTAGCTTGACCCAATAAAGCTCAAGTTCCATCTTCTTTTTCTTCTTCTTTCTACTGAACTTCTTCAGAAATTTGATCAAACCAGGAACCTATTGTAATGTCTCAATCATAGGAACTTTAATCTCCAATTTCTTGAAGATTTCCCTAAAGCGCTCAAAGTCCTTCTCTTTCCTATGATACTTCTTTGAATGAGGACGAGATTTTTCATATGATTCTTTCTTTTTTTCTCTCATCCTCTTTTTCTTTTCTCTCACTTTCTTTTTTTGTTTTCTTTTTCTACTCACTTTCTGAATCTTCACACAAATTTTGTTTCTCTCTTCTCTCTCAACCACCTCTTTTTTCTCCACTCTCTCTTCTTTTTCCTTTACTCTCTCTAACTTAACTTTTTCAACATCTACACTCACTAAAACTTTACACTCGTCTCTAGGGTTAACTTCAGTATTAGCCCCAAAACTCTTATCAGGCCTTTCTTCCAACTTCTTAGTTAATTGTCCGATTTGCATCTCCATATTTCTAATGGATGCTTGAGTGTTGTTATATTTGGAGATGGTTACCTGCATAGACTAGTTAAGAGTTTCTTCCAACTTTGGATGTTTTTCAGTGAGTGTAGATATTTGTTGCCATAATGATGGTTGTTGCTTTGGCTTATTAATTGTACTAATTGCCTAGCTTGTCTAGATTGTCCCTGACCTAGACTCATGCTTGGGTGAGGTTTCCACCCTTAATTGAAATTACCTTGGCGGTATGGAAATTGATTGTTCATGAAATTTACATCTTCTAGGGCCTCCATTGGAAAAGCACATTAACCATTGATATGGTCACCACCACATAGTTCACACATCTGTTGTTGAACTTGAGAAACAGTTTTTAATTCCTTCGGCAATTGAGCAATTCTCTTTGTTAGATTCTCCAACTGTTGAGTTATAATCTTATTTTGAGCAAGCAAGGCATCATTTGATTGAAATTGTAGAACCCCTTTCTGTTGAATAGGAGCTCCTCTTTCACTATGCATTTCATTGTCATTAGCAACCATGTTCTCTATCAATTCTGTTGCTTCCTCTGACGTCTTACATTTAATATTACCTCCAGTTGAGGCATCTAACATCAACTTGGTTTGTGAACCAAGACCTCCAAGGAAAAGTAGAACTACTGCTGCTTCATCGAAACCATACATGGGAGTCTTTCTCAATAAGCTTTTGTACCTGTCCCATGCTTGACCTAATGTCTCCTCCATGCCTTGTCTGAAAGAAGAGATCTCTTGCTTCCCTTTGTTGACTTTAGATCGTGGGAAGTACTTGTTCAAAAACTTTGCAACCACAGCTTCCCATTCTGTAAAACTACCTTCTGGAAAAGAATTTAACCATAACTTAGTGTCGCAACCGGAATCGCGACGGGACGACGATCCAAATAAGAAAGGGTTTTTAAAAAGAGATTTGGAGTCGCCACCATAGTTTATTATGGAAAACTATGGAAAAACCTCAAAACGATAAAGCACGGTCCACGAAAACCAAAGATTGGGTTCGGGAGTCGGTTACGCGTGGGGAAGGTGTTAGCACCCCACAACGCCTGCCCTAAGGCAATACCTTTAACTAAATACGCGAATTTGATGTGGGTTTCAAAATGTTTAACTATCCCTAAAATAAAAATAAAAATAAACAAAATATATTTTTTAGTTTTTTGGGCCCGACAAGGATTGACCTTGCTCCTACGTATTCTCATTCAAAATGAGAAATCAGGGTTACGTAGTTCTAGCTGAAAGATTACTTGTAGCTGGGAATATTTTAGTATTTTTAATAAAGAAGGAAAAGGTTTTCTAGCACAAGGCCTACGCGAGCGGTCGCACGTGTGCTTAAATCTTTTCAAATATTTTTATTTGATTTTTAACTTTTGTAAAAGAAAAGGAAAAGGTTTTTTAGCACAAGGCCTACGCGAGCGGTCGCACGTGTGCTTAAAACCTTTTCAAAATATTTTTATTTGATTTTTAACTTTTGTAAAAGAAAAGGAAAAGATTTTCAGCACAAGGCCTACGCGAGCGGTCGCACGTGTGCTTAAACCTTTTCAAAATATTTTTGTTTGATTTTTAATTTTTGTAGAAGAAAAGGAAAAGATTTTCAGCACAAGGCCTACGCGAGCGGTCGCACGTGTGCTTAAACCTTTTCAAAATATTTTTTATTTGATTTTTAATTTTTGTAGAAGAAAAGGAAAAGATTTTCAGCACAAGGCCTACGCGAGCGGTCGCACGTGTGCTTAAACCGTTTTCAAAATATTTTTATTTGATTTTTAATTTTTTGTAAAAGAAAAGGAAAAGATTTTCAGCACAAGGCCTACGCGAGCGGTCGCACGTGTGCTTAAACCTTTTTCAAAATATTTTTATTTAATTTTTAATTTTTATAAAAGAAAAGGAAAAGATTTTCAGCACAAGGCCTACGCGAGCGGTCGCACGTGTGCTTAAACCTTTTCAAAATATTTTTTTTAAAAAACTTAATTTTGAAGTAATAATAATAAAAAAATAAAATAAATAAATAACTAAATAAATAAAAATAAAAAAAAATATAGTAGTGTTTAAATAAAAAATGGGAGTGTCTAAATGAGAAATTGGGGTGTCCAAACCATTTTTCCTTTTATAAAGAGATTGGGCCTAAACCCAAGCTAAAAGGGGTGCGGAAGTGAGAACAGGGGCTGTGCGAAGTTGAAAGGAGTTTTTTTACTTGAACCAGGCCCAGCACTGGCCCGAGGGTGCATGGGGAGTGCGCGGGTGAGAAGCAGGGGGCTACGGAAGAAAAGGGTTTTTCTCCCCTTGGGCTTGACCCAATATTGGCCCGGGGTGGCTTTCCAGACCTAGAACCCCCTAGGGGTTCAGCCTTTCCCCTCCCCATTTGCACGTTTCACTCTGAAGCACCTAAGACCCAAGGTCTCTTCTCAGAGCAAAAAAATCCCAGGTGTGCATCACCTACACACGCGCATACCACTGCTCCCGTCTGACCAGTCACCGTGAGCCGCCCTCGATCGTTCTCAGCATTGCCGGCAAGCTCAGGCACCACCGCAAACGTTGCCGCCCGTGGGTCACTGCCTTCTCTCTTTCTCGTCTCTGCGCCACGCTGCGCCACGCCACGCCTCGATCCGGCCACCCAGGGAGGGACCTCACCTCCGTCGCACCTTCACCGTTCAACTACCACATCTTATTCCGATCGACCGCCGCGAACCCGAATAGCCACCGCGACGAAAACGACCCTCGCGTCCATGCCTAACTTGCCGCCACTCACCACCGCGACCCAGCCACCATGCCACCACTTCCTTCGATCTTGGCATCGGCGGCAAACCCAAACACCATCGAATCCGTTTCCAACCGCGGCGCCGTCAGCCTTGGAGGCCACCACCGATGGGTTCTCCTATTGTTCTTGGTGATTGATGCTTAATTTCGGTGGTGTTGTGCAATGCAGGTTAAGGATGGAGATGGTGTTATGCGTGAGTTGGGATGGAGGTTCCAATGGGTGAATGGAATGGTTATGTGAAGATGAAGATATTGTTTTGTTATTTTCCTTTCTGCTGTGTTTTTCTGGTGAACATCCAGTTTAATGATTCAAGTTCATTGCTGATGATTTGAGATGGACAGAGGCGCGGGGCATAGGGTGAACAGAGGCATTAAAGGCTGCTAAAAATAGGAGAATTCATGATGTTTAGGGATTTTGGAACGGATTGGCTGTTTTTCTAGCTTCACCATGCAGGGTGTGGTGTTAAGGGGAATAGGGTGTGTTCATGGGAAGGGGATGAAAGAATGCGATAAGAATCTCGGAGGGAGAATGTGGAAGACTCACCATAGTATATACTCCAACCAAACGAAATAAGCATAAAAGGTAGTATAATGCAGTAAGCGTACGTGAGCATAGAAGGGAGCAAGCTGCTTACCTCTCGGAGCTCTACTGGCTGCTGCTAGCTAATGTGTATCCGGTCCCCCCTCTCCTTCTTCTTCGCTGCCCTTTTCCCAAAAAATGGTGGATGCCCTTTAGGGAGAGATGATGATCCCCGATCTCCTCGCTCTGTGTAATTCCCCTTTTCTTTCTTCTCCCAAAATCTTGGAAAATCTTTTTAACCACCTGGTCTCCTCCCCACCCTTTTCCCAAAAAATTCGAAATATTCCCCTAACCACCTTGTCTCCCCCCCTTTTCCACGTTTTCTTTATTTCCTTTTATTTTTTTTATTTTTTTTTGTTTCAATTTTATTTTATTATTGTTATTTTTGATTTTTTTTTATTTTTTTTTATTTATTTTTCAATTTTTAATTATTTTAATTAATTAACTCTATTAAAACAAATTGAAAATAAGAAATAAAATAGAAATTGAATTACAAGCAAACAAATCTGAATACATAGAAATAGAATAAAACAAAAAGGTGACATAAAGAAAAAATAATAAAAAATAAAAACACATTTCTTACAATCCGGACAAAATTGAGTGTTGACAGCTGCCCCTCTTTACTTAGATATTACTAAATAATATGAAAATTTAATCTTTTCGTATTATTTAAGTAAAGCTAAGTAAAGATAAAGACACTAATTTTGTCCGGGTTTCAATCATGAAAGAAAACGAACAAAATAATTCAAGTCACGATGCCAAATGACCAATGTCAAGTAAAGTATCAATAACAAAAACTAAAACCTGGATTTGACCATTGCCTCGCAGAGGGCCAAAATCACAGAACAGAAATTTAAACCCGACCATTGCCATGCAGAGGGTCGATAACAGAAAATTAAAACCTGGATTTGACCATTGCCTCGCAGAGGGCCAAAATCACAGAACAAAAATTTAAATCCGACCATTGCCATGCAGAGGGTCGATAACAGAAAATTAAAACCTGGATTTGACCATTGCCTCGCAGAGGGCCAAAATCACAGAACAAAACTTTAAATTCGACCATTGCCATGCAGAGGGTCGATAACAAAAAAACTAAAACCTGGATTTGACCATTGCCTCGCAGAGGGCCAAACTCACAGAACAGAAATTTAAATCCGACCATTGCCATGCAGAGGGCCGATAACAGAAAACTAAAACCTGGATTTGACCATTGCCTCGCAGAGGGCCAAACTCACAGAACAGAAATTTAAATCCGACCATTGCCATGCAGAGGGCCGATAACAGAAAACTAAAACCTGGATTTGACCATTGCCTCGCAGAGGGCCAAACTCACAGAACAGAAATTTAAATCCGACCATTGCCATGCAGAGGGCCGATAACAGAAAACTAAAACCTGGATTTGACCATTGCCTCGCAGAGGGCCAAACTCACAGAACAGAAATTTAAATCCGACCATTGTCATGCAGAGGGCCGATAACAGAAAACTAAAACCTGGATTTGACCATTGCCTCGCAGAGGGCCAAACTCACAGAACAGAAATTTAAATCCGACCATTGCCATGCAGAGGGCCGATAACAGAAAACTAAAACCTGGATTTGACCATTGCCTCGCAGAGGGCCAAACTCACAGAACAGAAATTTAAATCCGACCATTGCCATGCAGAGGGCCGATAACAGAAAACTAAAACCTGGATTTGACCATTGCCTCGCAGAGGGCCAAACTCACAGAACAGAAATTTAAATCCGACCATTGCCATGCAGAGGGCCGATAACAGAAAACTAAAACCTGGATTTGACCATTGCCTCGCAGAGGGCCAAACTCACAGAACAGAAATTTAAATCCGACCATTGCCATGCAGAGGGCCGATAACAGAAAACTAAAACCTGGATTTGACCATTGCCTCGCAGAGGGCCAAACTCACAGAACAGAAATTTAAATCCGACCATTGCCAAGCAGAGGGCCGTTACAAAAAGAAAAAACATGAGTTTAGGGTGCCAGGCGAAACTGGGCTTATGGGCCAGTATGGGGACCGGGCTGTGTGGGCCAATGTGAAAATTGGGCTTTTGGGCCAGTGTGGAAACTGGGCTTTTGAGGGTCAGTGTAGAAACTGGGCTTTGAGGGCCAGTGTGAAAACTGGGCTTTGGGACCAGTGTGGAAACTGGGCTTTTGGGGCCAGTGTGGAAACTGGGCTTTTGGGGCCAGTGTGGAAACTGGGCTTTTGGGGCCAGTGTGGAAACTGGACTTGGGGGCCAATATGAAAATTGGGCTTTTGGGCCAGTGTGGAAACTGGGCTTGGGGGCCAATGTGAAAACTGGGCTTTAGGATTTGGAAATTCTTGAAACTTGTAGTTTTGTGAAATGTTTTTTTTTTTTTTTATAATTTTTGACAAAATTTTGATTTTTGAAAAGGTATCAGTGACCATTTCCAAAGAGAAGGTCCTAATATGAGGATAGGAGAAACAAAGTATAAAGACCATGGTAGAATGTTGAAACACTAACTTAAAGGCGGTGAATAGGGTATAAGAATGTGAATGTCAAAACCCCAAAATGAGAGAAAAAACATGATCACCATGAAACAACATGACCTGACGAAAAAACCATAACGTTATTCTTTTTGTATTTTCGAAGAAGGATTCGACAACCATTCATATGAATGAAGAGGGTTTCGATTTGAAAGATTTTCTTTTGATGGATGAATGCACACATATGGAAAACATTTGCTTTATTTTGTGTTTTGTCTCTCTTTTTTTGCTTGAGTCATTCATCTTACTTGCAATCATCATCAAACTGATCTTTATTTTCAATGTTTTGTGAATTTGAGGAATGTCATACATTCGAGGTCTAATGTTTGATATGATTTCATGTTGACTTTTCCTTTCGAGACATCGACGCACACCTGCTTGAATTTACTGGCAAGTGAAGAATGAGAGCTATTTAGAATGGTTTGGAGAAGTCTGGGACAGCCACATAAGCACATCATTCCTTATACATTGCTTAAAGGAAACGAGACACCCAAAAGCTGCCCCAGTTTGGTGTTTGGGGAAATGAGCATGGGGTATGGATCTTTGAAAATTCGGGTCAAAAATTCAAGTAAGATCCGCAAAGCTGCCCCAGTCTGGGATTATGTGTCAATGAGTTGCAAGGCGAAGAATTCGTGTGAGATTCACAAATCTGCCTCAGTTTTTCGGGTATGGGTTCTTACCTGGAAGAGGTAGTGGGCATGAAAAGGATAAGCTAAAAGGATGACCCCAATTGGTCTGATTTTCTTTTGCATGCTTTTGCTTAGTTGGCAAAGAGATCCCTTCTTCCTGAGACATTACTTTTTTCTTTTTTTTTTTTTTTTTTTTTTTTTTTTTTTTTTTTTTTTTTTTTTTTTTTTTTTTTTTTTTTTTTTTTTTTTTTGTTTTTTTGGACTCATTGTAAGTCATTTTGTCTTATCGCAAAATTAAGCTTTATGAAAATTTGAGCAAACATTATTCAATTTGCGTGGACTTTATTAGGCTTGTAATGTGGCTAGGGCTAGAAGGTATTGAAAGGAAGGGGTATAAAGGCCCAAATAAATGTTTGTCGGATACATTTTTTTGAAGCAAGGGTTGTCATCTGGCATTGTGTCAACTATTTGACCTTCTGAGCACTTTGCTTTCCTTGAACTCCATTTTTTTTTATTTTTTTCCTCATCACTTTGTGATTTTTTGTTCTTTTTTCGTTTTTGTTTACCATTTTGAAGGATTCCTCCGTTTGATCATTGAGTGCTCTTCAACTGCTTCCTAAGTTGACTCCTGCCTGATGACAATCCTTGCTTGGGAATAATTTTGAAAAAGGATTTATTTTTGGCTCAAAACAGGGTGACAATGGATATATTTTGTTTTTTTTTGGTAAAGAAAAAATGGCCACACATCATTTCAAATTCTGATTGCTTTCTTTTCAAAAGATTAATTCTACGACTAGATGACCTCAACATGAGTGATTTTTTCCCTTTCCTTTTCTTTCTAGACCGCCCTTTTGGGTTTTCAATCTAGTGGACTTATTCTCCTTTTGAAAATTCTTTTATTTGTCTCAATGGGTTCAGGGATAACCCTACTAGCGCAAGCAAGGAAAATTTTGGCCAGGCCAATCTGCCCCAGTGTAAAGGCTTACATCATTACTAAGGGCAGTGACAGTGTTTGTTGGGGAACATCCTTTATTTTGGAACAGTGAAGGGTGAAGGTTTTCAAGCAAAATGCGCACAAACGTCTCGGGAGAAAGCGTCAAATTGTTATTTTCGATTAAACACTTGACCTTAGAAAAACTTGACATCCCAATTTTCCTTTTGATTATTCATCATTTTTCTTTTTTTTTGCTCTTTTCTATTTTCGAAAAACAAAAGTTTGACGATTTGCAAGAAAGATAAGTGACTCAAGATTGACTTCATTTCATTTTCTTTCAATTTTGTTTTCCTTTTTTCCATGATACCCTTTCAGGACTCGATTTCCAGCACTACTTGGAGAAACCCTGTAGTGAATGCTCGCATCCAAAGTCATGGATGAAGACGTGATACCGATGAGCATACTTCCCATAGCAAGACACTTCACAACATCAAATTCACTTGTACGATGTCTTATGCTTTCTTATGTGGTCTTAAAGCCCACTTCATTTCTTCATGGCATTTGTGGAGGCATTCTCAAGCCCTGCCTCAGTGTTGGATTGACTTTCTTCACAATTTAATCATCTTGAATGAATCAAAGTTTGCCTTTGCGCTTGACCCACCATCATTTTTGGTGGAATGACCGATAGCCACTCCATGGTAATCACCCTTTGTGTATGATGTATCATGAGTCTTGAGGTATTGAGGCTTTAAAGGCTTCATGTAACAAGTAGAGGCCATGCCTTTTTATGCAGAAGACATGGAAGAAATGTTGCATAAGTCATATGGATAGGAGTGAAACTCATAAGCCCTTTGTCTTGATCAGCATGTTTGCCTAACAGTTTGGTGGGAAATTGAGTTTGGGTCGAGTCCATTTTTGTCTCAGAGCAGTTTCAAAGGGTAGGCCAATGGTATTTGAGCAGTGGGATGTGATTGAGCTCTTTCTTCTCTCCTTATCCCAGGCTTAGACCAAACTTGTTCACATTTGTTGTCATAGTAGAACCTTGTGCGATCTTTTCAGTCTTCACACCAATTTCAATTCTTTCTTGAATTATCACCAAGTTTGAGAAGTTTAGGGAAACACTGCTCATCATGGTCTCACAGAAGGGTGATTGCAGAGTATTTAGGAATGTGTCAACCATCTCGTTATCACTCATAAGAGACTTTCCTTGAGCAACAATCTCTTTCCACCTTTGGGCGTATCCTTTGTATAATTCATACTCCTTCTTCACCATGCTTCGTGGTTGTAATCAATGAGATGTCCCGTCCATGTGGTATTTGTACTACCTCAAGAGAGCATCCACCAAATCTCCCCAAGACCGGATGCACGAAGATTCAAGATGAGTGCCCCAGTTTGGTGTCATGCCAGCTAATCTACCTTAGAAAAACGAATTGACCACTTTTCATCATAGGAACGCACAACCATTTTCTTTCTGTACATCATGAGATGGCTCTTGGACAAGTGGTGCCTCCG
This sequence comes from Vigna umbellata, assembly GCF_029865625.1. NCBI lineage: Eukaryota > Viridiplantae > Streptophyta > Magnoliopsida > Fabales > Fabaceae > Vigna > Vigna umbellata. The sequence continues at coordinate 5,132,013 of NC_142174.1, read as the reverse complement.
GGTAATTTAAAATTTGGGAGGTATCAGCATATCATCTGAGACTAAGCATAACCCTGCAACATTTGCAAACTTAGAGCTTCCTCCCCCTTCCATGACTCTTATCCTTTTTCCAGTATTTCAAATTTAAGCTTGTCAGCATCAACATCCACTGGTGCAACAACAATGAGGGAAAGATTTCAACTCGGGTTGCTTCGTCATTATCTTGCTCACAAAGCGTGGCTGAATCATCTCCTAGGGGACCATGAAAGTGGTTGCCCCAAGCTTGTTTCTTCCTTCAACTACGGTATTTTCTGCCTTTTAAGTGTGAACATGCCTCAATTCCTCTCCCAAGGGTGAAGTGTAATGTAGGGGAAGACCATATGAGGAGAAAATTTAGGCCTCTCGAACTCTGTATTGTAGTCGTGGTGCACACGAATCTTCAGGGCTTTGTAAGGCATTCAGAGCCTCTAGGATTTGGCTCACTTATCCCTTCAGTTGTTGGATATCGACTTTCATCCCATCTTGAATTTCTCCTTGGTTCTCCAAGATTTATTAACTGGTTCAAGTCCTTTAGGGTATCTTGGATGTTTAGGTATATTATTATTTTTAGATGAAACAATTTAAGAAAATGAAAATGAAAATGAAAAGAAAAAGAAGAGACAATGTAGTTTAAATACTCTAGTCGGAAATTATAAAGCTGTGAAAATTTTGCCTTGGTATAATTTGGAAATTAACACGAAACGGAGTCCATAAGGCGGTTCATCATTCAGAAGTTCCCAAGACGTGAGACATAGGACGTATTGGTCAACCATCTCGGGCTTTAGCCATAACATTCTTCATTTCTCTGATAAGTTCCCTGCAGCAATTGAGGAATGTTTCAATCCCCTTAAGCGGGTTGATGATTGACATTACAGACTCAGCATCAGCTAAGAACTTAGGGACATTTTCAATAGCTCCATTGGCAAGGGAAGCTAGCTATGAGAGACTTCTCTTCCACTTCTTTGTAAGTTGTCCTTGTTCCACGAAATACTCTTATATAGATCATTATTTACAGATGTCTCCTTTTTAACTTGATGCTACATTTTTCCAACTTCTCAACCGCTGATTCCATCCGCTGCTCAGCACTACGAAGTTTTTTTTTTTTTTTTTTTTTTTTTTTTTTTTTTTGGTAAGGAGGGATCGACTTGAATGGTAACTTGATTGTCCTAACCCTCTCTACGATTCATTGGCCAAGGGAATCTTTATTAACCCCAGTGAAATGGTGTTTTAGCTACACATATACAACATAGAAGAGAGAAATGATGGATTGGGTGGTGGAAATTGGATTTTTTCCACCATGGAAGCCCCTTGGAGCAGCTGCAGCAGCGTCCCTGGTCTCCTCCCCGTTCTAGATCCCCCTTTCCAACTGCCTCTGGATTCTGATATAAAGAAGGGTACAAGAATTGAGTCACGGGTCATCTCTGGACGAGCGTCCAAATTCTGGACAAGCGGCCCAATTCTGGACGAGCGTCCAATTTTCTGGACGAGCGATACAATTCTGGACGAGCGTCCAATTTTTTTGGACGAGCGACCCAATTCTGGACGAGCGTTGGATTCTGGACGAGCGTTCCTGGACGAGCGTCCCATTTCTGGACGAACGTGCAGACGAATGTGGACGAACGTCCTCTTCTGGACGAGCGCTGTGTTCGGTGAGCGTCCGTGTGCGAGCGTTGGATGTCTGGACGAGCGTCCACTATCTGATCGAACGTTTTCTGCTACACGAGCGTCCACTTTCATTGTCAACGAGCGTCCGCTCGCCATGAAACGAGCGTGCGCTCGCTAAGTGACGAGCGTCCTGCACGAGCTCCCTTTCTGAACGAGCGTTAACATGTCTGGACGAGCGTCTAGGACGAGCGTCCACTTGTGCGAGATGTCTGGTCGAGCGGCCACTCTTGCGACGAGCGTCCTGTGCTTCTTCTGCCGTTCGTTCTCTATCAACGAGCGTCCGCGATACTTGTGTGCGCTCGCTATGTGACGAGCGTCCATTTCTACCTCGACGATCGTCCTCTCTAAGAGTCCTGGACGAACGTCCTCTTCTCACGTCATCTGGACGAACGTCTCCTTCAAAACGAGCGTCCTCTTCTGCTTCAGGACGAGCGTTGTCTTTTGAGAGCTGGACGAACGTTCACTTGGCGTCACCCTTGCGCCAAGCGTTTCTGCATGTGTGACGAGCGTTTCTGCGTGCCTTGTTGATTCATCTCTATAATTTTGTTGGAGACTCTTCCAAGCTCATTTTTAACTCCTGCAAATGATATATAATTTGCGATCTATGCTGCCAAGGGACACACCATTTAAATTGTTCTTTGTTTAAACTTGTACAAAGTTGCGCCCATTCATTTGCCCCTTTCACATTTGGTTTATACTGCCATAGCTCAAACATGGGACAGGTGGCCTTTAAGGCGTCCTCAGTCACACGGGAGAAGAACACAACATAACACTTTCCCTCCCTTCAACTCATAACAATGATTAAGGGTCCCATGAACTTCAGCCAAGATGGTAGCGACTGGATTCTCACAGCGCTCTTCGTATCCCACGAATGCATTCATAGCGGCATAGTCGACGAGGTTCTTGACATTTAGGAGAAAGCGTGACACCATAGAGGAGAAGAGCTAATACATTCGTAAACATTTCCCAATTTTCCTCTTAAGCCAAATGATGTAGGTATTCCTATAAGTATCTTTGAGGAAGGCCCCTCACTTTGCCCTTGATTGAACTCGCTTTCCAACTTCATTAGGTGTATTTTCCTGATCCTCGCTCACTGCAAGACAAGGATATACTGCTCAAGTAGTTGTATGGAGTTTTTTCCAAATTTAAGACTTGCTCGAATTCTTCCACTGATGGCACAAGTTGGAAATCTTGGAAAGTGAAGCACCTCAATGGTGGTTCATAAGACTGGGCTAAAAGAGTAATGGCCGGTGTTTGAACTTCCACCTCTAACAGGCTCAACAAATTCCCATACTCCCTCCTGAATGCATCCTTTTGGGTTGTCTCCATTTTCTTCAGCGGTTCTCTCAGGCCATCCATATTACCCTCCTTTACTTCAATGGCTATCCTTTCCTTTAAAATGTCTGAACTTGAACCCCCCTTGACTTCAGATCTCATGTTAATTTCCATTTTATCTCAAAGGCTTAATCACAAACTTATAATTTCACGACTAGAACCAGTGATAAGACCATAAAAATGCATGAGAAAAAGAAAGGAAAGAAAACAAAATGTATCAAAAGATGTAGTGATATGTACAAGTTATTGGATTTTATTAAGCAAAATGAGGGTTATAAGGCTGCACATATCTCCCTTTGTGCCCAAGATAAGGTTCAACGCTAAAGATTCAAGGTCAAGTATATGCAATTTCACAAGGATGGTCCCCTGAACCTAGAGGTCAATGGTCACTAGAGCTATGGCCCCCTTCATAGCATCTCCACAACAGTCGAGTAATCAACTAGGTGTGAAAACACATATGAAGAGAACAGACTCTAGCTGGAGTTCTCACGATAGCCAAACAGGAAGTACATCCCAGAGTGACACCGCTACACAACTCCTCTAATTCTAAGTTACGCTCAGACCCGGGTATAGGGCCCCACTCATGATATGCCGAAAGTGTGTGTGTGAAGGGAGGAAATTATGCACACCCAAACCCTCTCCTGCAAAACAACCAGAAAAATTTCCAGGCAGATATAAACATATTGTCTATCCTAGGGTTCAATATTCAACAATTATTGCAATTATTCTAAATATCAAGCATAGATAGAGAAAAGGGAAAGAAAAACACAAAGCAAAACCACATCGAATTCGCGCATCTAATTAAATGGCTCGACTCTCTAAAAGTCCCCAGTGGAGTCGCCATCTGTCGCAACCGGAATCGCGACGGGACGACGATCCAAATAAGAAACGGGTTTTAAAAAGAGATTTGGAGTCGCCACCATAGTTTATTATGGAAAACTATGGAAAAACCTCAAAATGATAAAGCACGGTCCACGAAAACCATATTCTGGGTTCGGGAGTCGGTTACGTGTAGGGAAGGTGTTAGCACCCTACAACGCCTGCCCTAAGGCAGTACCTTTAACTAAATGCGCGAATATGATGTGGTTTTCAAAATGTTTAACTATCCCCTAAAATAAAATTATAAATAAACAAAATATATTTTTTAGTTTTTTGGGCCCGACAAGGATTGACCTTGCTCCTACGTATTCTCATTCAAAATGAGAAATCAGGGTTACGTAGTTCTAGCTGAAAGATTACTTGTAGCTGGGAATATTTTAGTATTTTTAATAAAGAAGGAAAAGGTTTTCTAGCACAAGGCCTACGCGAGCGGTCGCACGTGTGCTTAAACCTTTTCAAATATTTTTATTTGATTTTGAACTTTTGTAAAAGGAAAAGGTTTTTTAGCACAAGGCCTACGCGAGCGGTCGCACGTGTGCTTAAAACCTTTTCAAATATTTTTATTTGATTTTTAACTTTTGTAAAAGAAAAGGAAAAGATTTTCAGCACAAGGCCTACGCGAGCGGTCGCACGTGTGCTTAAACCTTTTCAAAATATATTTATTTGATTTTTACTTTTTGTAAAAGAAAAGGAAAAGATTTTCAGCACAAGGCCTACGCGAGCGGTCGCACGTGTGCTTAAAACCTTTTCAAAATATATTTATTTGATTTTTCACTTTTTGTAAAAGAAAAGGAAAAGATTTTCAGCACAAGGCCTACGCGAGCGGTCGCACGTGTGCTTAAACCTTTTCAAAATATTTTTATTTGATTTTTAACTTTTGTAAAAGAAAAGGAAAAGATTTTCAGCACAACGCCTACGCGAGCGGTCGCACGTGTGCTTAAACCTTTTCAAAATACTTTTATTTGATTTTATTATTTATATATAATTTTCCTTCTTCTTTTTTATTTAAAGTGCAGTAAATAACCAAGATAAAAATAAAAGACAAGATCTAGGAGTGGGGTTATCATACAAGGGGTTACATACAATAAAGACTAATAACTAAACAAATACTAATAAAAATAAAGAAACAAAAGCATAAAAATGAAGCAAGAGAAACAGCCCAACAAGAATAGGGGTGTAGAGATTAAAAACCAGGGGTGCGAAGAAATGAGGCTCCTTTGCTTGGGCCAATGCTGTCAGGAGTGTAAGAATGAGAAATAGGAGGTGCATCCCGAAATATATGTTCAAGCCCAATTCTCTTTGTTTTGTTTGCAAAAACAGAATGGGCTTAAGCCCAAATGGAATGAGGGTGTGAATGGAGTTATGCGTGGTGGCAGGCAGAGAGAATGTGGCCCAAAAGCTAGGTCCAAAGCCCTTTAACCCAAATCAGGAACATTAGGGGTTCTACACAATTCCCCCATTTCAACATCTGCACTCAATGCTCCATGGCTTCCTTCTCTGATCAAAAGAAACCAGAGACACTCACTTCCGCCGCTCACGGGCACGACCCAGCCTCCACCTAATAGGCCACCGTTAGCTGCGGTCTACAGCGTCGGTAGTGAAGACACTCGCCGCAGAAGCCATCGCCAGCCACGGCACCAGGCTCCCTTTCGTCTTCTTCTCTTCGCGCGAGCGAGAGAAGTAAGCTCCGACACCGTGAAGCGATGCCAGCGACACAGTTGCTCGCGCCTCTGTTGCTCCTCGCCGCAACGACCTGGACCGGTGAAGTTGCCGGCATCGTCAATGTCGCTGTCCTGCGCAAGTCGCCGCTGCGACCAAGCTGGGGCCGTCGCTTTTCCTCACCGGCTAGGAGCGCCGCCGCGGACCACCATCTTCGTCTTCTCTCGCTCAGACCTTGCCTACCCCAAACCAAACACCACGGCGATCTTCAAGCTCAGCTAAAAGATGTTGCCACGGGTCGTCGCCAAGACCATCGGCGACGTTACTCACGACAAGAGCGTCGTCCCTCTTCGTAGCGTTCCAAACCTTTCATTCTTCCTCAGTTTCTCTTCTCCCTCTGTTTGGTTGCTATGGACGCAAGGATGGTTCGAAGAGGAGGATGAGGATGGTCTGGCGAAATTGAAAAAGAATTGAAGGGTTCACAGTGGTTTAGTCATTTCTGGTTTTGTGATTTTCTTCTTGCAGGTTTAAGTGGATAAACAAAGATGCCTGTGAAGTGATGGTAGGGAGGTATGATTGATCTCGAGTGTTGAAGATGAAAAGGAAGAAGAAAGGGATGAAGATGATAGGTGCTGGCCGTGGGTGAGACAAAGGTTGGAGTGGACAGTGATTCTGGAGATTGAATCTGGTTTGGTGAGGAATTATGAGGGGTGACAATGAAGACGTTGTGTGAAAAGAATAGAGGTGTTCCTCCACTGAGGCCTGGGATGAAGGTGATGTGTATTGGAGGTAATGGAGGATCGTCCCCAGTGAATGATAGATCTGTTGGAGGCAATGGAGGATCGTCCCCCGTGAATGATAGATCTGTTGGAGGTAATGGAGTTGGGAGTGAAAAAGAAAAGTGGTTAGGTGGTTACGGGTGTGTGAATGATGGTGCCGTTAGAAAACGTGGTGGAGGCAGAGGTGTTTCGTTAGAGGTGAATCATGGATCCTTCTCAATGGAGATGAGGAATTGGGAGTAAAATGGAAAAGTTGTTGGGGTGGTTACGGGTGTCCGGAGCAGAGGGGTGGTCGAGAGCAAAAGGGTAGTCCGTGTGCGTGAGGGAGTAACCGTTTTTTCCTTTTCTCTTTTTTTTCTTTTTTTTTGCTTTCTTTTTACAATACTTATATGAAAAATCAAATGAAATAAAATAAAATAAATAAAAAAAACAAAATAAAATAATAAAATTCATAAAAAACATAAAATAAAATAAGATGCAATAAAAAAACGAAAGACCTATATTATTTAGTCATCCGGACGAAATTGGGTGTTGACAAATGTGAAGGCAAGAAATGAGTGGATTAATAAAAACTTCACAAAATTGCTTCAGTTGTTGAGTGACATCCTTCCTGAAGGTAACGCATTGCCAACACACAATTATAATGTGAAGAAGATATTGTGTCCCGTGGGTATGAAGTATCAAAAAATTTATGCATGTCCAAATGATTGTGTCTTGTATAAGAACGAGTATTCTAAGTAATATTAATGTCCATAATGTGGGGTATCACGATACAAATAGAAAGAGGATAAGCATAAATCTGATAGTAAGGTTCCTCATACAAAATTTTTGTGGTATCTTCCTCTTGTACCTAAGTTGAAACACTTATTCAGTAATGAAAATGATGCAAAACTCATGAGATTGCATGTATATTAACATATAAAAGATGGGAATTTGAGGCATCCAACAAATTGTTTACAATGGAAGAATATTAATTCCATGTTCCCTAATTTCTCGAATGATTCAAGGAACATTAGGTTTGGGCTTGTTACAAATAGAATGAATCCATATGACAACTTGAGCAGTAAACATAGATTGTGGCCTTTGATGTTACTAATTTAATATTTACCTCATGACTGTGCATGAAACATAAATATATGATTTTATCCTTGATGGTCTTGGGTCTAAGACAACTAAGAAACAACATTGATGTTTATTTAGTCCCAATACTTGAAGATTTGAAAATGTTATGGAAAGAAAGTGTTGATATGTTTGATGGATACACCGGTGATTCCTTCAAGTTGTATGTCATGTTCTTGTACAATCAACAACTTTCCAGCATATGGTAATTTAAGTGGCTATAGCACTGAGGGTCACAAAGTGTGCCTTATATGTGAAGAAGACAAATGTCACCGTTAACTACACCATGGAAGGAAACAAAATATACATTGGACATTGAAGGTTTCTTGGTACAAACCATCCATATCGTAATTTAAAGAAAACATTTAATGGGTGTCAAGAAAATGAATTAGCTCTAATGGCTTTAAGTGGATCACAAGTATACTAGCATGTGAAGGACATTGGAGTTGTGCTAAGAAAGATGCAAAAAAAGGAACTTCAAGCAACATATGGAAGATATGGTCAATTTTCTTTGATTTCTCATATCGGAGGGGTGTTAATGTCAGAAATTGTTTATATGTTATACATGTAGAGAAAAATATTTGTGACAGTATTATTGAAACACTTCTCAATATTCAAGGTAAGACAAAATATGGTCTCAATGCTCATTTGGACTTGCTTGAAATTGGTATAAGAGAACAATTAGCTCAAACATCATATGGCAAGCGAACATGCTTATCTTTAGCATGTCACAGATATGTAAACAAGAGAAGAGAAGTTTTTGTAAGTTTTTACTAGGTGTGAAAGTTTCATTTAGTTACTTTTATAATTTTAAAAGAGTTGTATCCATAAAAGATAAAAAATTACTTGGGTTAAAATATCATGATTGTCATGTATTGATGCAACAACTTCTAACATTGGCTATTTGAGGCCTATTTCCTAAGAATGTTAGATACACATTACTAAGATTGTGCTTCTTTTTCAATGCAATATGTACTAAAGTTGTCAAGATTAAGAAGTTGGATCAAGTAGAAAATGAGGGTGTGGCTATATTGTGCCAGTTGGATATGTACTTCCTTCCATCATTCTTTGATATTATGGTGCACTTGATTATTCATCCAGTCAAAGAAGTTAGAATTTGTGGTCCAGTATTCTTACAATGGATGTACCCTATTAAGCAATGCATGAAGATATTAAAAGGCTATGTAAATTACCAATATCGTTGATGTAATTTGGCTATAATTTAGTATTATAGATGTAAGTTAATGTACAATGTAATGTCATTTTCCAATCATTTGGACAATATTTGGATTAAATATATAGTTTTATGTACAAATAATGTTTGAAATATTATTGGACAGTTTAATGTATGAAATGATTTCCATAGATTGTTTGTTCTATTGAATTTGTTGATTTCCATATAAATTAATTGGATAAAGTGGTAAAATAAGGAATAACTTTTAAAAAAGGACAATTTTTTATGAACATTGTCTGTCATAGTTAGTGTTGTCAAAATGGGTTACAACCCATAGGCCAACTGGCCCGAACCCGACTCACCACGGGTTTAAGCCAGGTTGGGTTTGAAAAAAAATAATTTTTTTTGATAGGGTCAATTTTCAACCCGACTGACTTAGAACCTCAAGTTGGCTCAACAACCCACCTAGTTTAATTTTATTATTTATTATTTTGTATTTCAATATTATTAGTTAACATTTTTTATTGTATTGTAAATGGGAATAAAGAAAAAGGTGTTTTAAGAGAGCAAAATATTATAAATTTATCTATTGAAGACCCTAATCTTATAAATGGATAAGAGACACAAAAATTATCAATATTATAAACTTTTTTATTCGCTTTTTGGGTTTGCTTTTGGATTACATTTGAGTTGTATGTTGAATTTTTTTTATCAAGTTGTGTTTGGAGTTTAATATCATTTTAGAGTAAAATTATTTAATTTTGAATTACAAAAAGATTGATTTTTTTAATTTAAAAAAAAAACTTGTAATTAAGTTTGTTAATGAGCCAACTCGGTTAACCCACCAACCTGTGGTGGGCCGGGCTGGGTTCAATTTTTTTTCACTCACTAATAAATGAGCCAGGTTGGGTTGACTCACTAAGTGGCCAACTCGTGGTGGGTCGAGCCGGGTGGCCCATTTTAACAACACTAGTCATAGTATGTTAAATGTAAAGCAACAAGTATAAAGCTTTAAAAGAAAAAAAAAACATGTTTTTATAATGTACATGACAATGTATGTCATAGTAGGTTAATTATAAATAACACGTATTATGACAGGTGAACGAATATCTATCATAAAACGTGGAAGATATTATGATAGGTGAAGAGAATTATACCATAGAAGTTGAGGGTATCATGATAGGTAACAAAATTACGTCATAGTAAATTAGATATATTATGACCAGTAGTTAAAAGTATGTTATAGTAGACTGGATATATTATAATAGGTGACAAAAAGTATATCATAGTAGATTGCACGTATTATGATTTCTTTTTGTTACACCATAGCATGCACAAATATTCTAACTATCGGAACTATGATGCGCTAGAACACCTATAAGTCCATTTTACCAGTCATAATATATCTATAATTATATAAAAACTTAAGTTTTAATTTATTATAGGTTTAATAGCCTTTTTTATCTTTAGATTTGCTTATTTTTCTTAATTAGATCTCTCCTTTTAAAAGTGTGTCAAATTAGTCTTCATTTAGAAAATTTAATTTTGAGTCAACGTTGTCCCTTTCGTTAAATACGTACCAATTACGTTATCTTTTTTTTTCTCTATTCTCTACAACACTGCAGACTTTTTCTTTCGTGTCAGCTTTTGGTCCTTTTTTCCCTTTTCTTCTTTCAACGATAGTTTACTTTTTCACCTACTAAACTTATCATATATAACACTCGTACCCTTTTTCTACTTTTCCTACCTCCCGCATATTATATAACTACCATCACCAACCTCTCTCTCTCTATATATATACCATTATATATCCCCATTTTTCTTATTCTCACTTCTCCCACTCTCAATCTCTCTGCAAGTTATGATAATGTATTCCGGCGACGGCTCCTCTTGGACCCCATGTTTTTCGGCACCAGTCTAGAGTCACTCCTCTCTCTCTCTGCAAGTTATGATCATGTCACCTGGTATAGCAACAAAATATACTTTTTGTGAGCTCAGAAGAAAAGGAAGAGAAATTATTGAAGAAGCAGAAAGGTTAAAGAAAGAGGTGGTGAATTTTTGGAGTGGAATCTGCAAGCGATGCATAAGAAAAGAGGGAATTGAGAGTGTTTTTAAAGGGAGGAATGGGAGATGGGAACAAGAAATGAAAGGCTTAGTTGGCTGCGGGGCCTGAGATTTTAACCCAAACAGCTTCTCACAAGTCATAAATAACAGGACCACATTCATCACTCACACTCAATTACTCATATAATACCCCATCAACTACTCCAAAATTAGGGTACATATCTTCTTTATATTATAATATATACTAATAAATTTCATATGAACACAACAAATCAAAGAGTTTCTCATGCATGTACTGAAAGGATTTCTATGTTTTTGTCTTATTGAATAATACTAACAGTAAGATTTGAATTTAAAATCTACTGTAAATCATGTAAACAATGGTTAATTTGTTGATTGAGTAAAGATTTTTCCCAACTCATAAAATGATGATAAGAAATATATTTTAATAAAGTTACTCAAATTATTTTAATATTACTCTATGATTTTGATTGGTTGTTTCTGTAGATGTTGTGTTTACCCTAAATTGTTCTTCCAGTGTACTCCCACTATATGCCAATGAAATTTTAATTATTTAATTTCTATATGCTGATATCACATGAACTCACCGTGACAACACAATACTATTAAACCATGTTGAGCATGTAATGCTTTGGACAACGAAAACAAAATAAAGAAAACATTAAATATAAATTACGAAAAAAAATTAAATCATATTGCTCTTGTAAAATGTGATCAAGGTTTTATTCTTGAAAGAATATTTTGTTCAAAAATTAAATTGATTTGGTTTAGAAAAAATAGACATTTGCAAGGGATTCATCATGAGAGACTTATTAAATTTAAATTGTGAGGCTCACTCAAAATAGACATCTTTTTATTCTCTTTAAAGGTCAAAAGCTTCCTTGATAAAGCTTGAAGTGAACTTGTAAGGTTGATATAAAAAACAGAGGAGAAAAACAGAAAAGAGCTCTAAAAGTTATATATATACACCATAGAAAAACAGAAAAATAAAAACGAAGGTGTTGGATAGTAAAATTCATATGGTACAAGATCATTAACTTCTGTCGTTGATCAACTATAGAAAACGTACACACACAAACCCTTATGCTTCAAATCTGGACGTAAATTTATTAAATAGAAAAGCTAAAGTACAAAATCTCTTTGGTTTTATAATCAATTAAACACAGATGTGGCCAAAACAAAAAACGTTGTCATTTTCAAATCTCTCACCATGATAAACATAACGTAGTGTGTATCAATAATTATCCTGATGAATGAGACTAAAGTTTCTTTAACTAAGCTTAGATTCTGCCTTCATTTCTGCACGCTTTCTTCTTCCCTTTAATGCACTTAACCTCACCACACTAAGATACCATCAACTAAGTCTTCAATGTTAGAGTTGTAGGAATTATAGGAACTAAAGTTGAAGAAGAAAATAAGATGGTAACTAGGAAAGAAAATAAGTATGGAATGCTATGTTCAGTGAGTAGTGTGATAATGTTGGTGAATGATGGAAGGAAGATTGGAAATAGGTTTTGAAATAAGGGAGGATAAGGGATGATGTTGAGAGTAAAGCGAAATATGCCACAGTGGAGTTCTCGGACCAATGTAGCAAGGAGGGAAGGAGTGTTTGATTTTGCATGGAAATGATTACGTACACTACAAGAAATATGTTTATTACCGAAGGAATAATACCGATGGCCTTATGTCCTTCAATAAATTTCGTTTACCGAAGGATTTATCGACGGTCATTTGAGTGGTTGATTACCGAAGGTTTTTCCCTTCGGTAATGGGGCAGTGACAGTACCGAAGGAATACGCCATTCTCTCATTCCTGCGTGAGGAGGTAGGTTCAAACTGTGTTGACACATTTTCGTTTTGAATATCATTGCATTGCATTGAAGTTGTTGTTCAATGGTAATGTATATTCTGGTTTTGTGGTTTCGATTAGGGGTTGAGGCACAATTGTTGAAGGGATGCAGTTGAAGTGAAGTGTCCAAGATTTCATCATTTCCAGGTACATCATTTATGTTTAAGGACATGTCTTTATTGTATGAACTCTTGCCACTGTATTTGGTTGAGTGTGATGTTGTTGTCCTAAGTGCACAATAGATTTGAGCTCGTAAACTTGTGCATATATCAACACTTGTGGCCCCCAACTCTTATTAGAATCCCTCTCCCTTTCACCATCTCTTGAAACCCATCTTTCAACAACCACTTCTCCAATTGCTCTGTTCCATATGCACATCTAATTACCAAAATGAATGGCCTTTTCATTCATTCCAATCCTCACACTAATTCTATTAATTGGTCAGGATCTGGATGGTTTAGGCTGCCAAGGACATAAGTCCTACACACCATAGCTTATGCCCTGTAACCCTTTCATACTCTTTAACATACTGGAAAATTAGAGTATGCTCTGTTGGGTTATAATGATTGGTTGGGTCTAAAGTGAACTTAAAGGTTTAATTAGGTTATGGGAGCTTGTAGACTAGAATTGTAATACTGCAACACTTATTGTGTGGTGTTCTGTTCTTCATGAGGCTAGAATGGTCAATTAGAGTGCAATTAGATGGTTGATTGATGTTTTGCACATTGCCTTGATTGTCCAATACCACTTTCCTTTGATCTTGAATGGTCCACTATGACCCTAGCACATTAAAATAACTGTTGTGTTTGATCTCAAATAGCTAAACAACATTTGAAACTATTGTTTTAAATCTGGTTTGGCATATAGATCATTGTTGAACATCTTACATTAATCTTCTAGTGTCTTGTTGATGTTTTAATTGTTGTTCCTGAGTCCAGTTAGTTGTTCAAAAGCTATTTGAATCTTTGAGTAAAATTTTGGGTGGTGGAGTTGCTTAATTTGAGAAATATAGGGGTTGGCTAAGTCAAATTCTGGAATATTACATTTCTACATCCATTTGTTCTGAAAACAAGTTAGTTTTAGTTATTTCAACTTAATGATGCAAAGAAACTATGAGTTTTAGCTGCCTATGCTTTTTCACTCTTTAAACCACCAAATTTTTGGCATTTTTCATAGACAAGTTATTGTTTCAGTGCTGCATTTTTTAATTTATGAATTTGGTGCATTTGAACTTGTGTAAGAATTTGGTGCATTTGAATTAGGTGCTGAAAGTGGTTTCTGTGTACATTGGCTACATCTTACTTTATGCATGGGCCCTTATGGCCTTATTTTGGAGTGATTGTTGCATTTTATCTGTTTCTACCTCTGGTATTAGAGGTTGTTTTCACTCTCTCTTGCATGCTTCTCTATACACTTTTGCCTTAAATTTTTTGTTTGTTATATTCTCCAAACACTACACATGTTACTTCTTGTCCAAACCAATTGTTGTCTGTGACATCTGTGTATGGATGATGAGAGGGTCGCACCTCTCACAAAAGTTGTGCATAAAAGAATGCAGTATAGTACTAGGAAGTGACTCCTAGGTCGTCTCTCAAGGACCAATTTTGGTTCAGTCTCAGATCAAACACGTAGTGGGGGGGATTTGATGGTTGTTTTTGTGCAGGAAAATGTAAATGTTGAAAGTAGTAAATTAACAAACCGTAAAAATAAAACAGTAAATAGTAAAAACGAAATTAAACAATAAAAATCGAAATCACAGTGAAAATAAAATGCGGAACAGTAAATTGCAGAGACGCACAATTACGGAAATTAAACTTTTGAAAGTGAAATTGTTTCTAAAAATTCCCTAAATGCCGTGACACTACAACTATTTCCTATAGAAAGAAAGAGTTGAATAAAAGGAAGACTACTTCCTTCTAGCACTTCCAGCAACCGTAAGGTCCATGCACCCATTTATTCTCCAAGCACTAAATAAAAAAATTCAATGTGAACTTCAATGTTACACTTCACGTGACCATTCTACAATCTTTAATTAAAGAATTCACACCATGCTATTCTTATCCAAGAAAGGAATTAAAAGTCCATCACCATATATCACCTTTCCCAAAACATCTCTATTACTAAATGCAAGAAAATTAAATGTACTCTTCATTCAACTAGAAGCCAACGTTGGAAGCATGTGCAACAAAGAACTCATTTCAATTCCCATTGGCTTAAATCCACTAAAATGCAATACATAGAAATAAGATAATGCATGACACATCATATACCAATTCACGTAACCATTAAGCTAGATTAAAGAAGCATTGTGATTCATTTCTTTAAGATTAAAAACATAACTATTCCAAGAAAGCAAAACCGGTGCTGTACCTAGTATGAATTCACGTTTCTCTTCAAATTAGAAACAAAACAAAGTGAAAAGATGTAAAAAGGGGGGCTGTTACTGGACCCAACAAAACGACATTATCTAAAAGAAAGGCAAGCAAAAGCATGTTGATTTCAAGGTGGAAACAAAGTGGAAACATGTAAGTCTTCTAGTAGGATCGTCCAAATATCTTAAAGCAAAATGAAAGTATAATTTCTAACATCAAAACATTCCACCGTGCAAACAAACCCAAGGAATTGAAAGCATCAAAAACTTCATACACTATACTGCTACATGGACCATTTTTTTGCCGAGACATTCATGTGTTGGTGGACCAAGGCTGCACTTCTCCAGATTGCCATTGTCTCCGTGGACCTCTCTCACTCACTGCATCCCTCTACTACCCTACTGGAACCCAGAAAAAAAACGTGCACACCAATCCCTATCTAAGTCTCCGTGCACTCCTCCTTTCAAGCCAAAAATCCATTCTTTGTTTTTATCACCAGGTGACGGCTGGAACAGCTCCAGGACCGGCACACCTTTTCTTTCCAGCATCACGGGTTTTTAAAAACCCTCCTCCATGTGGGACGCTGCTCCTCCATTCAGCCCATGTGCTGCCTCTGCTTTGGACACCCCTATGCTTCCCATTCTCCGCATGAAGCCCAAGTGCTGCTGGACACACCCCTATTTTGCTGGACGTAGCACCCGATTTCCAACTCATCCAAACTTGCTGGACCATGAGTTGGACGTCAAAGTTGATTCCCATGTGCAGCATTTTTTTCTTTTCATAACCCCTTCACGTGCTACTCCAAATTTCCTTCTCATGGGCCTTCTCTTCTTTCCAAGCACACACCTCTCCTTTACCCTTCAAATGTCCCAAATATTATCCAATAATTTCCCTCTCATACTTGTTGGACCTCCTGGACGTGCTTGCTGGAATAAAGCTCCAAAGGTGCATAAACCAAGTTCTGGAAAAATGAAAACCACTTCCTCTGCTGGACTGTGAATGTGGCTGCTTTCTTTTTTTTTTTTTTCTTTGCTATCCAATAAAGCCAAGCTGTTGTATGCCTTGTTTAAGAGTGTTGGGAGGTCTTAGCATCATCCAATGATCAATTCCAGCCACCACAATTACTAAACAGCAAGCAAACAATGCAACGGATTAGAAATCACTCAAACAGCAGTAATCCTGGACTGACATATGAGAGTAAAATAAATACTGGGAACAGCACAGAATGAATTTGAACAAAGTAAAAAGTATATGTTAAAATAGACATCCAGACGAAACTATGAAAAAAAATTGCATGGAAAAAGGATAAGAATTGAACTCAAACGAAGACACACAAGTTGACACAACATTCACGCGGCAGCCAGCGAAAATAAAAAATGGCTAAGATGCATTGGCTCAATTTCCATTTCTCATTTAGCTTTCTAATGTCCCAAAAAGTTATCCAAAATTTTCCCATAATTAATAATGCAAAATAATAAGCTCAGATAATTCAAATTAGTTAAAATAAGAATTTCCGATCAAATTAAGCACAATTAGGAAAAACAGGAAAATACCGGACGTTTAAGCATAATTCCCCGATTAATTCTAGCACATTAAACTAAGTGAAGTGAGGAAAATATTGGTTCATCAAAATAGACCACACTTAGTCTTTTGCACTCCTGGGCAAAATCAAGACGCAAATCAGGGAATAGTTCAAAGGACTTTTAAGAAGGTGACACAACGTCGACACACAGAAAATAAAGACTCACAAGGAAACAAACAGAATTACACATTCCTCAAGAAATCTGGACAAAGAAAAGAAGTAGACAATATCCAACACAAAATCAAAGAAAGTAGATACTCATGAAACTATCCAAGCACTTCCAAGCATGACAAAATAATCAATCAGTTCAAGAGGTGAATCAAAAGTAACAAAGCCTCACAGATGCACACAATCAGTGTTTCTCTCAAGTGTTTAAGGTAAATCAATGTCACTCAATGCACTCAAGAAAGCAATCACAAATAGACTTGGCAAGCCTCTAATATCAACACTCAAGCACATACGCATGTTCAAATCAAAAGGTCTTTTCATGGTTGAAATGGGGCCAAGGACAAGGGAGGATAAATATGGATGAGAGCTACAAACCAAAAAGAATAGAGGAGCAATGGGGAACAAGTGTAAACACAATCAAACTCACCCACAACCTCTACTTCCATCCTCTTCTTGACTCCATTATTCACAATTATTCACAATTTTTTTTTCATTTTTTTTACTGTTTTTCTGCTCTCTCTTTTTTTTTTTCAAAACAGAACTGTAAAAGACAAGATACACGTATATTTACAAAAACAAAACAAGAAGAGGAACCAACTAGCCAACTCATAAGAATCCCCAAGGAGACCACACTTGTTCCCAAAACACTTCCAAAGCTCCAAAATTCCCTAAGGTTAAGGTAATCATGGTTTTTCACTTAGGGGTAGTGTATGAGCTTCAAAACAAAGAAATGAGGAAAGTATAGGCTCAAAAGGGGTTATCAAAGGTTTAGAACACGGTAGGCTTATTTGGCTAGAGAGGCTCAAAAACAAAACTGCCTTTATCACTTCCAAACATGCATATCAATCAAGAATTATCAACAAGAGTCAAGCCAAGGCATATGTGCAAGCAATCAAGAGACATATCACACACAAGAAAGAACATCAAGTGGCTCAAATCTCACACAAGGTAATTTATGTCACAATCAAATCAACCTCTCAAACATCATAATCATCTTCTCAAGCAGAGAAAAGCAAGGATTTCAAACAAATCAGAGTATCAATGAAGTGAAAGATACATCTACAACCTAAACAAAGTCCAGAAATCAAGAGAAACATGTAAAACTGTACACCAGACACAACAAAAATAACCTAGAAAAGAAAAAATTTAACACGAAAAACAAAAACTAACGAAGAAAATTAAAAATCTCCCCCAATAAATAGACCACACTTAAACTACACAGTGTCCTCAATGTGTCACAAACAATAAGATCAGAAATCAGAACAGTGAACAAATCATGGACAAGTGCAATAAAAGTACGGAAAGGGGGAGAAGAGAGAAAGAAAACTCCCCTGGTCATGGTGGCAGTTGCCAATTTTGGACTTTCAAGGAGATGTCTTCCACCACAGTATCCAGCAAGAAGGTTTTGAGGACGAACTGCTTCATCCTCCAGATTTGATCTAGCAGGGAAATGTCTTCCACAGCTGGATCTAAGAAGAAGTGATTGTTGATGAGCGGGTTCAACAGGTGCTTATTGGTCTTGAAGCTTTTGTCATTGTGAGCACCTTTGTTGTCCACTGTGGGTGTTTGTTGATCAAATTCATGAGTACCTCCTGCAACATGGTTAGTGCAATGTGGCTCCAAAGAGATGACATGCAGAGGTACAACACCCAATCCTAATTTATCAATCTAAACTTCAAATATACTCTCAGAACATGAATCACTTTCAAATTTAGAAAAAATATCAACAACATGCTCAGATTCATGTTCAATGCCTAGATAAGAAGTATTCAGATAGGATGACAAAAGTTGTCTCTCATCATGCAAAGAGTGGAAATGAAAAGCATGCTCCTCAACAATATAATCATCAACATAATCCTCAACAACATAATCATCAACATAATCAAATTGAGGTATGTTTACCTCCTCTTCCTTGAAGATTGCTAAAGTGTGGGAAGATGAAGGTGGTCTACCTAGTTCAGGATTACTGCTTATTTCTGCCTACTCCTCAAAATATTCATCACTCTCCTCAGGTGCAAGGGTAGGGACATAGGATGATGGGAAAGTAGATGGCACAGTAGTAAGCTCATGACTCTTCTCCCCATCTTCTATGTTGATGCCACTATCATCATCATCTGGAATCTGAACAGTCTGAAATGGTAACTCTGAATTTTGAGATTGTTCCTCAGTGAGTTGAGTGGCCATCTGCCCTATCTGATCAGTCATACTCTGAATGGCAGCTCCTATTTCTTGCTGGAATTGCATGTTCTCTTGCTGAAACTGAAGGTTCTGCATGGTCATCTGCTCCAACAACTCCTGCAATGTAGGCTCATAAGTAGAAGGCTGAGGAGCTATTTCGGCAGGAGCACTATATTGCTAACTCTCGTATTGCTGGACTGGTGGAGGCATAAAAGTACTCTGGAATGGTGGTTCTTGATATTGATGCTGTGGAGCATCATACCATCCCAAGGTAGGGTCATTCCATCCAAGACCGTTGCTGTAAGCATATTGCACAGGGGAAAATTTGCTCAGAAACTGATGCTCAAGATATCCCCAATCGGTAACGGATCTCAGAGGAAGAGAGTCTTTCCAATCCTTAGCTGCTCCTTGTAATGAATGCGGAAATGCGCTCAGGAAAATGTAATCAAGAGGGACATCTGGAGGTTTCATTGAAGAGCACATGATGTGGAGCTCCTCCAAATGTCTGTGTGGGCATTCTCCTGCAAAACCATGAAACTTAGGCAGCAAATGTATCAGTCCAGGGGTGAGATCGCAATGAAGATCATCCTCCTTAAGTGAAACCGGCTCACAAAGAGCACTCTCAGAAATTAAAGGATGAGTCATATTGTTCTCAACATAGAAATCAGCAGAATATGAATTACAATCAGAGTAACATGCAGAAGGAGAATCATAATCAGAGGCACTAGCAAAACAAGAAGTATTCACGAAATCAGAATAGGTAGACATGGAAAAAGAAAAATACTACAAATTACGAAATAAATAAAACACAACACATTTATACATGCAAACACGCACACACAAAACAGAACATCACATCACATCACATCACAACACAAGACAAAACACAACACACACAAACACAACAAAAACCTAAGACCGAACCGTTGGTCCCCAGCAACGGCGCCATTTTGATGAGAGGGTCGAACCTCTCACAAAAATTGTGCATAAAAGAATGCAGTATAGTACTAGGAAGTGACTCCTAGGTCGTCTCTCAAGGACCAATTTTGGTTCAGTCTCAGATCAAACACGTAGTGGGGGGGATTTGATGGTTGTTTTTGTGCAGGAAAATGTAAATGTTGAAAGTAGTAAATTAACAAACCGTAAAAATAAAACAGTAAATAGTAAAAACGAAATTAAACAATAAAAATCGAAATCACAGTGAAAATAAAATGCGGAACAGTAAATTGCAGAGACGCACAATTACGGAAATTAAACTTTTGAAAGTGAAATTGTTTCTAAAAATTCCCTAAATGCCGTGACACTACAACTATTTCCTATAGAAAGAAAGAGTTGAATAAAAGGAAGACTACTTCCTTCTAGCACTTCCAGCAACCGTAAGGTCCATGCACCCATTTATTCTCCAAGCACTAAATAAAAAAATTCAATGTGAACTTCAATGTTACACTTCACGTGACCATTCTACAATCTTTAATTAAAGAATTCACACCATGCTATTCTTATCCAAGAAAGGAATTAAAAGTCCATCACCATATATCACCTTTCCCAAAACATCTCTATTACTAAATGCAAGAAAATTAAATGTACTCTTCATTCAACTAGAAGCCAACGTTGGAAGCATGTGCAACAAAGAACTCATTTCAATTCCCATTGGCTTAAATCCACTAAAATGCAATACATAGAAATAAGATAATGCATGACACATCATATACCAATTCACGTAACCATTAAGCTAGATTAAAGAAGCATTGTGATTCATTTCTTTAAGATTAAAAACATAACTATTCCAAGAAAGCAAAACCGGTGCTGTACCTAGTATGAATTCACGTTTCTCTTCAAATTAGAAACAAAACAAAGTGAAAAGATGTAAAAGGGGGGGCTGTTACTGGACCCAACAAAACGACATTATCTAAAAGAAAGGCAAGCAAAAGCATGTTGATTTCAAGGTGGAAACAAAGTGGAAACATGTAAGTCTTCTAGTAGGATCGTCCAAATATCTTAAAGCAAAATGAAAGTATAATTTCTAACATCAAAACATTCCACCGTGCAAACAAACCCAAGGAATTGAAAGCATCAAAAACTTCATACACTATACTGCTACATGGACCATTTTTTTGCCGAGACATTCATGTGTTGGTGGACCAAGGCTGCACTTCTCCAGATTGCCATTGTCTCCGTGGACCTCTCTCACTCACTGCATCCCTCTACTACCCTACTGGAACCCAGAAAAAAAACGTGCACACCAATCCCTATCTAAGTCTCCGTGCACTCCTCCTTTCAAGCCAAAAATCCATTCTTTGTTTTTATCACCAGGTGACGGCTGGAACAGCTCCAGGACCGGCACACCTTTTCTTTCCAGCATCACGGGTTTTTAAAAACCCTCCTCCATGTGGGACGCTGCTCCTCCATTCAGCCCATGTGCTGCCTCTGCTTTGGACACCCCTATGCTTCCCATTCTCCGCATGAAGCCCAAGTGCTGCTGGACACACCCCTATTTTGCTGGACGTAGCACCCGATTTCCAACTCATCCAAACTTGCTGGACCATGAGTTGGACGTCAAAGTTGATTCCCATGTGCAGCATTTTTTTCTTTTCATAACCCCTTCACGTGCTACTCCAAATTTCCTTCTCATGGGCCCTCTCTTCTTTCCAAGCACACACCTCTCCTTTACCCTTCAAATGTCCCAAATATTATCCAATAATTTCCCTCTCATACTTGTTGGACCTCCTGGACGTGCTTGCTGGAATAAAGCTCCAAAGGTGCATAAACCAAGTTCTGGAAAAATGAAAACCACTTCCTCTGCTGGACCGTGAATGTGGCTGCTTTCTTTTTTTTTTTTTTTTTTCTTTGCTATCCAATAAAGCCAAGCTGTTGTATGCCTTGTTTAAGAGTGTTGGGAGGTCTTAGCATCATTCAATGATCAATTCCAGCCACCACAATTACTAAACAGCAAGCAAACAATGCAACGGATTAGAAATCACTCAAACAGCAGTAATCCTGGACTGACATATGAGAGTAAAATAAATACTGGGAACAGCACAGAATGAATTTGAACAAAGTAAAAACTATATGTTAAAATAGACATCCAGACGAAACTATGAAAAAAAATTGCATGGAAAACGGATAAGAATTGAACGCAAACGAAGACACACAAGTTGACACAACATTCACGCGGCAGCCAGCGAAAATAAAAAATGGCTAAGATGCATTGGCTCAATTTCCATTTCTCATTTAGCTTTCTAATGTCCCAAAAAGTTATCCAAAATTTTCCCATAATTAATAATGCAAAATAATAAGCTCAGATAATTCAAATTAGTTAAAATAAGAATTTCCGATCAAATTAAGCACAATTAGGAAAAACAGGAAAATACCGGACGTTTAAGCATAATTCCCCTACTAATTCTAGCACATTAAACTAAGTGAAGTGAGGAAAATATTGGTTCATCAATGGAGAAGCATTTATTTTCTCATTGGGTTTTGTACTTGGGTGATAGAAGCACAGAATATGCTCATAAGTTAGCTATATTTAGGAGATGGTTGTAACGAGAAGTGAGGAAGAAGTGATATAGAGATGCATTTCTAAGAAGATAGAGTCAAAATAAAAGCATGTCTCTAGATAATGTCAAAATAAAAGCATGTCTCTAGATAGTGTACAATAAATAAGACAACCCAGAAGCTAAACTAGTGGAATAATAGGGTAAAAGTGGTAAGAATGAAAACTGTATTAAAGTACCGATTGAAACTATAAAATAACTATGTAGACAACTTTTAAAACATAAAAGAGATTAAAATGAAGTCACAAATTCGAAAATAAGAACAAAATAAAAATTTATCTATTGAGCACCTAAAATTATACTAGAATAGGGTGAAATTCTAACACTGAAAATGTTCATTCTGTTGGAGAGACGTAAAACTATCTACAAAAGTTGTAATGGAATACAAATGACAAATAATTGAGTGAAGAAGTTATTCCTAAGACAAGTTTTAAAAATCACTACTTAAACCTCTAAAATTGTAACTAGAATGCTAAGTCTTTGCAAAGTGCACTAAACTAGCCTAAACTAGAAAGAAACTATCCTAAAAAGTCTAGAAGGGTAACCTAGGTAATAAAAAACTCACACTACAAAAAGTACCTAAAACTAAAATTATGACAACCTAGAACCTAAAGTAGTAAGTATAATAGGGTAAAAGTGCTAAGAATGAAAATTTTATTAAAGTACTAATTGAAATTGTCAAATAACTATCCAGAAAACTTTTAAAACATAAAAAAATAGATAAAAATGAAGTCACAAATCGAAAATAAGATGAAAATCAAATTTGACTGTTGAGCAACTAAAGTTACACTAGAATAGGATGAAATAGATTAGGATGCGTCGCGATTCCGGTAAACCCTAAACTTAACTGAAGGTCCGTAGTTCGATGTCGCAACCGGAATCGCGACGGGACGACGACCCAAAAAAGAAACGGGTTTTGAAACGAGATTTTGGAGTCGCCACCATAGTTTATTATGGAAAACTACGGAAAAACCATAAAATGATAAGGCATGGTCTACAAGAACCAGGTTCTAGGCTCGGGAGTCGATTACGTGTAGGGAAGGTATTAGCACCCTACAACACCTGCCCTAAGGCAGTACCTCTAACTAAATACGCGAATATGATGTGGTTTTCAAAATGTTTAACTATCCCCTAAAATAAAACTCTAAAGAAACAAAATATATTTTTTAGTTTTTTGGGCCCGACAAGGATTAACCTTGCTCCTACGTATTCTCATTCAGAATGAGAAATCAGGGTTACGTAGTTCTTTTAGAAACTGCTTGAAAATTAGTTTGGAAATTGTTTGGAAATTCGATTGAAGATGATTTTGGATTTTTTGGGAAAATGAACCTGACATGGTCTAGCCTTGCTCCTACGTATCTCCACTTTTGATGGAGAATCAAGGATCACGTAGTTCTGGGATAAAGATTGTTTGTTTGCTTGAAAGTGTTGATGTTTTTAGTTTTTGTAATTTTCTTTGAGAAAGAAGAAAAGATTTTTAGCACAAGGACGATGCGAGCGATTACACATGTGTTTAACCTTTAAAACATATTTTTGTATTTTTATAAAAGAAAGAGAAAAGGTTTCTAGCACAAAGACGATGCGAGCGATCACACATGCGCTTGACCTTTAAAATATATTTTTGTATTTTTTATATTTTTTATAAAAAGGAGAAAAGGTTTTTAGCACGAGGACGATGCGAGCGATCACACACGTGCCTAACCTTTAAAATATATTTTTGTATTTTTTATATTTTTTATAAAAAGGAGAAAAGGTTTTTAGCACGAGGACGATCCGAGCGATCACACACATGCCTAACCTTTAAAATATATTTTTGTATTTTTTATAAAGGACGAAGAAAATGTTTTTAGCACAAGGATGATGCGTGCGATCACACATGCGCCTAAACCTTTAAAATATGTTTTTTTTGAAGAGAAAAAGAGAAGGTTTTAACACAAGGACGATGCGTACGATCACACATGTGCCTAAACCTTTAAAATATATTTTTTTATCATTTCTTATAAAAGTGCATTTAAAATGGAAGCAAAAGAG
This sequence comes from Vigna umbellata, assembly GCF_029865625.1. Taxonomy (NCBI): domain Eukaryota; kingdom Viridiplantae; phylum Streptophyta; class Magnoliopsida; order Fabales; family Fabaceae; genus Vigna; species Vigna umbellata. The sequence goes on along the minus strand of NC_142174.1, from coordinate 5,107,567 downwards.
GGAGAAAAGAAAAGAAAAATAAAAATAAAAATAAAAATAAGAATAAAAATAAAAATAAAAAATAAAAATAAAAATAAAAATAAAATAAATGGATAAATAAATAAAATGAAAATAGAGTAAAGAGTAAAAATGATAAAATAAAATAAGAAACAGGGGTGGTTAAACAAAAACGAACTGGGCCAAAGCCCAGGCTGAGAGGGGTGCGAAAATGAGATTAAGGGGGCACAGGGAAGAAATTCATTTTTTTTTTGTGTTTTTAGGAACAGAACGGGCCTGAGCCCAAGGCAAGGAATGGACGTAGGGGTGTAAAGGTGAGAAATGGGGGTGCACGTGGGAGAGAAAAGGTTTTATTTATTTATTATTTTTTTTAGGCTGGATCAGAAGGCCCAAGGCCCTTTTCGCTTCTCAGATCCTTTTCTTGTTTGTAGAAACGAACGGGCTTAAGCCCAAACAGGATGGGGTGTGCATGGGAGATGGGTGTGTGCAAAGGGAGGATAGAGTCTTTTTTTTTGTTTTTTTTTTTAAAAAAAAACTAGATCTGGCCCAAGGGTTTTTTTTTTCAAGCAGAAGCATTAGGGGTTCTGCCACTTCTCTCATTCTTCCATCTCGAGCACCACAAGACTCAAGTCTCTCTTTTCCCAGTCGTCTTCCCTGCGTGCATCCAGCCACCTTCGCCAAACCGGCCACCGCGCCACCAACTCTTCCAGTCTTGGCGTCGGCGGCAAATCCCAAGCGCCACCAGAGCCGTTTCCAATCGCGGCGCCACCGCCTTTCTCTCTCTCGTCTCTCTTCGAAAACGACAACCCAAGGAGGGGTTCGCCTCCGCCACTCTCTACCGCCAGGGTCATCGCCGGTCGCGCAACCGCTCACTGCGAGTCACGGCTGAAACATCACAAGCACTCCCGCTCACCACCATCCGTCACTGTAGCCACCGTCAGCCACGTCGCCGGGTTCTCTCGTCTCCCTTTCCCTTTTCTCAACACGCGAGATAGAGGAACTCTTGTCCTCCGCACCGTGCCCACGCCATTCTGCCTTTCATGCCGCCATCCTAGTCTAGGGTTCAGAATATGATGGTGGGTTTTGGTGATGACCGCGTCGTGGATGTGGGAAAGGTGATGATGGTGTGTTTATGGTTTTCAGTTCCGCGTATATCTGTTGCTTAGGGGTTCAAATTCTTTGCTGGTTATTGGAAATGAATATGGTGATTGGAAATGAACATGGTGATTGGAAATGAACAAAAGCACAGAGGTTCAATTTCTTGGTTTGTTTTGGATTGTGATTGTTGTAATCAAGGGGTGGTTGGGGTTGGATTTTTGTTCTTGCAGACGAATGGAATTGGGTTCTTATGTGATGGGTTGATGTTTGAAACAGGCGTAGAACCTCATTGTCGATGGTGGCTGACGAGGGAAAGAGACAAAGGTTGGAGTCTCTACTGTCACCGTGGGTAGAGATTAGAAAAATTAGTAGAATGAGGATGTAAGTTGGGGAATGATAGGCTCCTGTGATATGGGGAAATTCTGAGGAGGTGAATGCTTTGAGTGTATTGGCATGGGATTTGTTTTGCTTTATGAAAATGCGTCTGTTTGCTTTTATTTACAGCTTTTCTGGGTGCTAAAGGGGATGGAGTGTTGAAGCTAGGGAAGTGTATGCCTATCTTCTATTGTTAGTTAAATGATAGGCTCCTGTGATATGGGGAAATTCTGAGGAGGTGAATGCTTTGAGTGTATTGGCATGGGATTTGTTTTGCTTTATGAAAATGCGTCTGTTTGCTTTTATTTACAGCTTTTCTGGGTGCTAAAGGGGATGGAGTGTTGAAGCTAGGGAAGTGTATGCCTATCTTCTATTGTTAGTTAAATAGATGAAATTTGTAGGCACAGAAACTACATTTTGGGTGCAGTTTTGATTAACAGAGGAAGGCAAGCAAACGCAACCACATACATGAATCATTCATCTCTGAGCATGCATAAGGAGAGCATATCTATGAGGAGCACGACCAAGGAGCTTAGGTAAACGAAGACTTACCTTTCGCAGCTTCAAGATGACTTTCCTCTTTGGGTTCTCTTTTCTCCTATTCTCTTGGATTGAAATTCCTTTTACTCTCCTCGACCGAACTCCTCTTTCAGTAACCAAAATGATCTTGCAGGCGCCGGAAAGTACAGTTGACGGGGCAGCTAGGTTCACACAACAGTCGGTTCTCCTCCTCTCTCGCTGGTCTCAGGTCTCTTGCTCTCTAAAGGGTGATGATCCGTGATCCTTCTCCAATGTGATTATCCCCTTTTTCAAAAACAAAGCCCCCTCCTCTCTGCTGTACCCCCTAGGATCTCCTCTGGCGCCAGATTTCCTTTGTCTCTTTTTTTTCATGTTTTCATGTTTCATTTTGCAGTTGGCTTGATGCCCGTTCAAAACTTTTTCCTCTTCCATGTATGTTTGTTGTTGCCGCTTAAGAATTTCAGCAAGAAAAACAAGTAACTTTTCCACGCTGCCACCACGCAAACACTTTCTAAGCATTCACTACAACTGGCTTCAGAGGAGGGAAAGAGTTGACCTTGGGATTTTACTTTTCCCTTTGCTTTTTCTTTCACTGCTTTTTTTTTAACATTGCAGTGCAAATTTTTACATAAAAGATAACCTTTTCTTGAATTTTTTTAAAAAAATAAAAATAAAAATAAAAATAAAAACGAAATTAAAAGGGAAACAACAAAAATAATAATAAAAAAAATAAAAATAAAAAGTAAAATACATAAAAATAAACCCTAAAAAAATAGAAATAAAAAATAAAATAAAATAAAGCAAAATGGAATAACATAAAAAAAGAAAAAAAGAGAAAAAAAACAAAATAAAATAAAACCAAATGAAATAAAAATAAAATAAAGCAAAATAAAATATAAATAGGAGAGAAAATGAATAGAAACGAAACAAAGTAAAAACAAAAGGACAAAAATAATATAAAAGGAAAACGGAACAAAATCATTTTTGAGACTTCGTATTAAATTTATCTTTGCCCGTTTATTTTATCTTATTACCCCTTCTTAACTCTATATATATTTTTAACTACCCGGACGAAATTGGGTATTAACAGCTGCCCCTCTTTACTTAGATTTTACTGGATAATATGCCAAAACAAAGTTTTTATATTATTAGAGTAAAAGATAAGTAAAGATAGAAATACTAATTTCGTCTGGGTTTCAAAGAGAAAAAGGGAGAATAACGACCAATTCGAGCATATAATGACCAAATTCCGGGAGGAGATTACAACGCGGCAAAAAGTTTGGCCAACGCCCAAAGAGAGGCGATTCACCAAACAAAAACTTGGATTCGACCATTGCCAAGCAGAGGGCCGTTAGAAAAGCTAAAATCTGGACTTGACCATTGCCTTGCAGAGAACTAAAATTCGACCATTGCCAAGCAGAGGGCCGTTAGAAAAACTAAAATCTGGACTTGACCATTGCCTTGCAGAGGGCCAATATCACAGAACAACAACCTGGATTTGACCATTGCTCTGCAGAGGGCCAATATCGCAGAAGAAAACTTAAATTCGACCATTGCCAAGCAGAGGGCCGTTAGAAAAACTAAAATCTGGACTTGACCATTGCCTTGCAGAGGGCCAATATCGCAGAACAACAACCTGGATTTGACCATTGCCTTGCAGAGGGCCAATATCGCAGAAGAAAACTAAAATTCGGCCATTGCCAAGCAGAGGGCCGTTAGAAAAGCTAAAATCTGGACTTGACCATTGCCTTGCAGAGGGCCAATATCGCAGAACAACAACCTGGATTTGATCATTGCTTTGTAGAGGGCCAATATCGCAGAAGAAAACTTAAATTCGACCATTGCCGAGCAGAGGGCCGTTAAAACCTGGATTCAGCGCCCTTGAAGAGTTAGTAGAAACCGAGCAAAACATAAGGGTCTTCGGACAATTCCTGCTTCCTTTGAGATGCATGATGTAATGTCATGAGGATGCATGAATGCACAAACACATAGACATTTGTTCCGTTCTTTTCATTTGTTCTCGCTTTTTCTTTTCTTTCCCTCTTTCCATTTTTTGAAAATTCCATGTTTGGAATCTGTTATCAACATCGCTGCCGAGCTTGATGTACATTCAAAACGCATTCTTTGAAAATAAGGTCCAGAGCAATGAGTCTTTTAATGAAGAGGAAAATAGTGTAACCATGAGTTCAAATTCTCTTTACTGCTTTTTGGAACCCTAAACTAGCTTGAACCCGAGACAGTGTGGGACATGGATATGACAGGTAAATGGCTGAATGATTATCTGTGAGCAACATTAACATCTGAGTTCAACTCATTTAGGGAGGTGTTGTTAATATTTAAGCGTGCAAGGCTCACAAGATTGCCCCAACTTTTGTTGCACATAGTAGGTACGATGTTGGAAAAGTGGAAAGGTTTGGGTAGGGAGGATTGCCCCAATCCGACGATACCTTTTTTGACAAAATGATTGATGGGAGACTTTACAGCATGTTTTTTCATTCTTCATCTTTGATTTTTTTTCTTCTTCTTCCCTTTTTTTTTTAGCGATTATGTCACTCACCACATCATTTCCTTCCAGAGTTAAGTTCACGAGGAAGATCAGGACAAATATTCTCCAGTCAGTGTGGACTTTTATTGGCTTGTACCGTGGCTAAAAGGCAAAGGGTTATGAAAGAAATGGATAATGAAGGCCCAAATAAACGCTTAAAGGTTCAATTATTTTAACAAGAATCATCCACAAGGTGTCAAGTCAACGAGCCTCCGGGAGTTTGAAACTCCGGGCATCCTTTTATCATTATTTTTGCTTTTGTTTTTGTTTTTGTTTTTGTTTTTGTTTTTGTTTTTTTTTTTTGTTTTTTTTTGTTTTTTTTAGGCTTCTTTTTTTTCCAAAAAATTTTCTAATTAACTTTGGATGCTCTTGATGCGGACTGACATCGATATGCTAATGATTCTTGTATAGGGTGATGAAGAAAAGCAGTTATAACTTATGGCTCAAAGGGGTGCAACTGGATAAATTTCTTTTATCATTTGGGTGAAGAAAAATGGTCACACATCATTCTGAAGCTTACTCGCCTTATTTCCCACGACTTTAACGCTGAAACAAAACTCCGCAGCAGTTGACACACCGACTTCATTTCCTTCCATTTTTTTTTCTTTTGTCTTGTTTTGCTTAGACTGCCCTTTCAGGTTTTCAATCTAACATACATTCTTCTTTTTTTTTTTTTTTTTACGCTCCCCGATCATATATCATCAGACAGAGGCACTATGATAAAAACTGCACCGACATGACAATCCTTTTTTCTTTGAGGGAAATGAAAGGGTTAGAGGTTCAAGCAATATGAATGCAGATGCTTTCGTAAAAAAAAGAACACAAGTTATCCTCAAAATAACCAATCAAGAAAAGACTCTGCACAAGTATTTTTCAAAACTTTGTTTGTTTTTGGCTTTTGAAAGTACCACGCCCTTGACGACTCTATTGGCAACGAATTCAACATGTGTCTTTCCTTTTCGCCTTTTTCTTCTTTTTTATTATTTATTTTTCTTCACGACATCTTTCAGGGACGAGTTTGTGCTCAATGGATATACCCGTGATGCTTTAATTATTATCACTTTCCCTTTTCCTTACTTTACTTTAAAACCCAGTGTGACATGAATCGTGTCGAAAGAAAAAGCGTAAAAGTTGAATAATGGATAAAACTGTATGGTATTTATTGAATGAAGTAACACAGTATACAACATAATTCAAAAACAGTGCTAATATCCCTTAGTGGCATCCCCTATCGCGGAATCATCATGTGTAAAACTTTTTTACTGCATCAGAATTAACCGGTAAAGGTAACTCCTCTCCATCCATCCTTGTGAGAATTAGTGCCCCCCCAGAGAATGCCTTTTTTACTACAAATGGCCCTTCATAATTTGGGGTCCACTTGCCTCTGTGATCCTTTTGTATAGGCAAAATCTTCTTTAACACCAGTTCGCCTTCATGGAACTCCCTTGGGCGCACCTTTTTGTCGAAAGCCTTCTTCATTCTTCTTTGTTACAATTGTCCGTGGCACGCCGTTGTCAGTCTCTTTTCTTCGATGAGATTGAGCTGGTCAAACCGAGTTCGAACCCACTCAGCTTCCTCCAATTGGGTTTCCATTAAAACTCGTAGAGATGGGATTTCCACCTCGAATGGAAGTACCGCTTCCATCCCATACACAAGCGAGAAAGGTGTTGCCCAAGTTGATGTTCGTACTGATGTACGATATCCATGTAAAGCAAAAGGAAGCATTTCGTGCCAATCTTTATAGGTGACCACCATCTTTTGTACAATCTTCTTGATGTTCTTATTAGCAGCCTCTACTGCCCCATTCATCTTTGGACGGTAAGGGGAAGAATTAAGATGATGAATTTTGAACTCCTCACATAACTCCGCCATCATCTGGTTGTTCAGGTTGGTGGCATTATCAGTGATAATCTTGTTAGGAAGCCCATACCTACAGATCAATTCTCTTTTTATGAATCTGGTTACCACCTTTCTAGTCACATTGGCATAAGAAGCAACCTCAACCCACTTGGTGAAGTAATCGATCGCGACTAGTATGAAACGGTGTCCATTCGACGCTTTTGGCTCTATAGCTCCAATAACATCTATCCCCCACATCGAAAATGGCCACGATGCAGACAACACGTTTAAGGTCGTGGGCGGCACATTGATATTGTCTGCATACATTTGACATTTCTCGCACTTCCTCACGTGTGTACAACAATCATTTTCCATGGTCAACCAGAAGTAACCAGCTCTCAAGATCTTCCTGGCCATTGAGTGCCAGTTCATGTGTGTGCCAAATGTACCTTCGTACACTTCTTTCAATATCAATTCGGCTTCCTTTGCATCCACACATCTGAGGAGAACCATGTCATGATTTCTCTTGTATAAAATATCCCCATTTAAAATAAAGCTGCCAGCCAACCTCCTTAACGACCTTTTATCGTTTTCAGATGCCTTCTCAAGATATTCTCGGGTCTTAAGATAGTGCTTGATATCAAAATACCAAGGTTTACCATCCCCCTCCTCCTCGATGAAGTGACAATATGCTGGCTCTGCCTGGCTCTTCATTTCAATCATTGGTAATTCTGCATCTTGGTCAACTTCAAACATTGATGACAAAGTAGCCAATGCGTCTGCTAATTGATTATCTTCTTGCGGTATATGGTTAAATGTGATGGCATCGAAATACTCCATTAATCCTCTGATGTAAGCTTGGTAAGGAATTAATTTTGCATCCCTAGTTTCCCACTCTCCCTTTAACTGGTGGATGACTAAAGCTGAATCTCCATACACATCCAGAATTTTTACTTTGGACTCTATTGCCGCCCGAATACCCATAGCGCAGGCCTCGTATTCTACAATGTTATTTGTGCAATTAAAACATAACCTTGCTGTTATAGGTATGTACTGATGCTCTGGAGAGATGAGAACTGCCCCTATGCCATGCCCCATCACATTCGAGGCTCCATCGAATAATAATGTCCACGTTTCTTCGTCTCGGTTTTTTCTGCCTTCTTCGAATAGAGCCATGATATCTTCATCGGGAAATTCGGGCTGCATTGGTTGATAATCGTTGATGGGTTGATGAGCCAGGTATTCTGCTAACGCACTCCCCTTGACGGATTTCTGAGTAACATACACGATGTCATATTCTGATAATAGCATTTGCCACCGAGCTATCCTTCCAGTAAGAGCAGGCTTTTCAAAAATGAACTTGATAGGGTCCACCTTGGATATCAACCAGGTTGAGTGACTCAGCATGTATTGCCTTAAGCGATGAGCGGCCCACGCCAATGCACAACAAGTTCATTCTAATGACGAATATCTTTGTTCGTAGTCTATGAATTTCTTGCTCAAGTAGTATATAGCGTGCTCTCTCTTCCCAGCTTCATCGTGCTGACCCAACACACAACCCATTGACTTATCCAACACATTCAAATACAAAATGAGCGGTCTTCCTGGTTCAGGTGGACGTAATACGGGAGGGTCTTGTAGGTATCGTTTGACTTTTTCAAAAGCGGCTTGACAATCCTCATTCCAAACTACAGCCTGATTCTTTCGTAACAACTTGAACATTGGTTCACACGTAACGGTTAATTGGGCGATGAGTCTAGCAATGTAGTTCAGTCTACCCAGAAAACCTCGAACCTCCTTTCCTGTTCTAGGCGCAGGCATTTCTATTATCGCTCGCGCCTTGTCAGGATCCACTTCTATCCCCTTTTGGCTAACCACAAAACCCAACAATTTCCCAAATTTCACTCCAAACGTGCATTTGGCTGGGTTTAACCTGAGTTTATACTTTCTCAATCTCTCAAATAATTTCTTCAAGTTGAGAATGTGTTCTTCCGATTCGGACTTTGCAATCATGTCATCCACATAAACTTCGATTTCCTTGTGCATCATGTCATGAAAAAGTGCCACCATCGCCCTCTGATATGTTGCCCCGACATTCTTGAGCCCAATAACAAAAGGTTCCCCACAACGTGATAAAGGTTGTCTTTTCCATATCTTCTGGCGCCATCTTGATCTGATTATATCCTGAGAAACCATCCATGAATGAAAATAGCGAAAACTTGGCTGTATTATCGACTAGAGTATCGATGTGCGGTAGTGGGAAATTGTCTTTTGGACTTGCACGATTCAAATCGCGGTAGTCAACACACATCCGAACTTTACCATCTTTCTTGGGTACTGGTACGACATTCGCCACCCATTGCGGGTATTTCGCCACAGCCAAAAATCCTGCATCAAATTGTTTCTGCACCTCTTCCTTGATTTTCAAAGACATCTCCGGCTTCATTCTTCTTAGTTTCTGTTTGATCGGGAGGCATTCCGGCTTAAGAGGGAGTTTATGTTGCACGATATCGGTACCAAACCGGGCATATCATTGTACGACCAAGCAAACACGTCCTTAAATTCCTTCAATAGGACTCGCAACCTTTCTCTCACTTCCTCTTTCATGGTGGTGCCGATCTTTACTTCTTTTATCTCGTCTTCCTCACCCAAGTTGAGTATTTCGACATCTTCCTGATAGGGTTTTATTTCTTTAGACTCTTGCTCCACTAATCTCGTTAGTTCCGGAGAGGGTTCTGAACCATCGTCATAATCATCTTCCGTATCATCGACAGGGTACTCCAGATTAGGGATATCGACATTGTTATTTTCAAAACATTCATTGTCATATCTGCATTATTTAAGTTTTCGAAAAAAGAATAAATAAATAAAAAAACGGTGGAGAAGGCTAAATGATGATAGGAACGAGGACAAACACGATTCAAATATCACACTGAAAGCAAAATAAAAGCGTCAACCCGTAAGTCATGAATCCTAAAGCTCCGGGTAAAGCAATAGGATCAATTAATATATTACATTTCATTCGAATTAAACATCACGGGTAAGTCCACAGTCTTCCAATTGCCGAGCCGCGCATCTGGGGAGCAAGCCCACACGAAGTTTGAGCTTTCAGATCCAGCTTCCTCTTCCACGACCACTATATGGCTAGTGTTCACTCATCCAGCACTGCGAAAACTCTCCTTGATATCACAAATGTGAATCTTCCTCGTCCTTGGTTCCCGTCTCTCCATCCGAGCCAGACTGCGCTCCCTCTTTTCCTCAATCAACCTCTTCTTATCCTCCTTGCTGGGCTTGTACCCCAAGCCATACCTGCTTTTGTTCTCGACCACCTCCAATGGGAATGTCCGCCCCTGCCCGTACTTGCCTAAACTGTTCCCGTACTTATAGCCTTCTTTCAGCATAACCTTGGTCGCCATGATAGAGGCGCATGACAGATATGGGTTTACTGGAAATGGTTCCACATAGGTGTTTCCCACGATCTCCAATGATTGGAAAGCTATCTCGAGAGCTTCCTCGGCTGCTTCTATATAGCGAGCAGAGGATGACCCACTCACAAGGAGATCCTCCTCTCTAGAAACTATCACCAGCTTATCTCCCATGACATATTTCAGTTTCTGGTGCAGCGTGGAAGGTACAACTCCCGCAGAATGGATCCATGGGCGACCCAATAGACAACTATAGGCTGGGAGGATATCCATGACCTGGAAGGTTATTTGAAAGACACATGGGCCAACCTGGACCGGCAACTCTATTTCGCCCATGACTTCCCTCTTGCTACCGTCAAACGCTCTCACAATCATAGAACTTGGCTTCATATGCATTCCGTCATAAGGTAGCCTCTCTAATGTCGTTTTGGGCATGACATTCAGGGAGGATCCGTTGTCCACCAACACGCGTGCTATGACGTGGTCCAAGCATTTAACGGAGACATGGAGAGCTTTGTTATGCCCTCTCCCCTCAGCAGGCATTTCCTCATCGGTGAAGGTGAGGTAATTATTAGCAATGATGTTGCTAACAATGCCCTCGAATTTGTTCAGGGAAATACCTTGTTCTACATGGGCCTCGCTCAGTATCTTCATCAGCAGTTTTCTATGGGAGGTTGAGTGCATGAGCAATTCTAACAAAGAGATTCGGGCTGGCATACGATTCAATTGTTCCACCACTTTGTATTCACTTTGTTGTATGAATTTCAAAAACTCACAAGCCTCTTCGTCGGATATTTCTTTCTTGTCCTCCTTGTCGGGGGTCTCTTCTGCCTGCACCCCTTTCCCCTTTAAGAGCTCCTTAGCTTTCGCGCCACCGGTGCTTCATTATTGCTAGTTCCTTCTTTCATCAGGTTTGGTCGCATGAAGATTCGACCACTCCTTGTCATTCCGCCGATGCCTGATATATTTTCAATAACTGGATCCTGGCCGAGGAATTGACTTTCAACACATTGTCCTTCATCGACTGCGTGTGTTCCATACCTCCAAGGAACAACTTTCTCGCTCTTGTAAGGAAAAGGAACTGGTGTATGGATGACGACGGACGATCTTCCTTGAATTACTAGTGCAGGGGTGGTCCGAGTGAAACGGATTACCAACGGCTCTGGCAGGGTTACATCAGACTCCACACCAGTTTGTGCAAACACCTCTTCATCCTTGTCCTCGTAGCACACATGCATCAAATTCCTATCAAGCAGATCTTGCAGAAACTCTTCGAATTCAACACATTCATCGATAGAGTGTTCAACGCATGGATGGAGTCCACATGCTTTTCCCAAATCATAATCACCGTTTAAAAATCCCAACTTCAATAATTCCTTGAAAATAAACCTTCTGGAACTTCGGATTTCACTTGCATCCCTTATCAGTTCATGCTTCTTAACCTCAATGGCATTTGTCGAGGCACTCCCATGTCTGGATAATGGATTAGCATCAATGTTAGGTTTATCTTCTTGAAATTTCAGCCACCCAATGTCGATTAGGGCCTGCACTTTATGTTTGAAGGCCATACATCTCTCAGTTGAGTGACCCACTCCTCCCCCATGATAACTACACTTGGCATCGGCATCATAACCCCTGGGGTACGGAGGTTGCATAGGCATCATCGGACATATAGCAACCAGACCCCTTTTGACGAGGTGGGGTAATAATTCAGTGTAAGTCGTAGGGATGGGGGTGAAGTGAACAAAGTTTTTTTCTTGGGTTTTTCTCGGGTAAGTGCCTTGACCCGCATTTGAATTTGGATTCGCGCCTGTCCCAGTCCCCCAGGCATTGTTTGTGATAGGTTGCGGTTGATAAAATCCTTGTTGTTGTTGAGGTAAATTGGATGAGCAAAAGCTGCATTGGCTGCATATGGAGGTTGGCCCAGGTGTGGTCTATAATTGTGAATAGGAGCCTGACCTCTCCATAAAGGCATTGTCGATGTCGCATGCACATCTCCTTCTTTCTTCTTTCCTGGATTGAAGTTGGGCTTTTTAGAGTTTGCTACCGCAGACGGGCCACCCGCAATCTTCCCATTCTTCAACCCAATCTCTATTCTTTCGCCTATTATGACAATATCGGCGAAATTGGAGGACACGTTCCCGACCATGTGTTCATAAAACGGTGGTTGGAGCGTGTTCACAAACATTGCCACCATTTCCTTGTCGTACAGAGGCGGCTCAACCTGCGCAGCTAGCTCTCTCCATCGTTGAGCATATTCCTTGAAAGTTTCATTATCTTTCTTTGTCATGTTTTGTAGTTGCAACCTGTCGGGTGCGACATGCATATTGTACTTATACTGCTTCATGAAGGCGTCAGCCAGGTCCACCCAACAACGTATACGAGACGACTCTAAGTGGGTATACCAGTTCAATGCTACCCCAACCAAACTATCTTAGAAGAAATGGATAAGCAATTTGTCGTCATAGGCATACGCGGCCATCTTTCTGCAGTACATCGTCAAATGGCTTTTAGGGCATGTATTACCCTTGTACTTCTCAAACTCCGGCGCCTTAAACTTGTGTGGTATTTTTAGCCCGGGGACCAAGCTTAATCTTGCGATGTCGCCGAATCCATAGCTTTCGACTCCTTCTATGGCCCTCAGCCTTTCTTCCAGAATTTCCAGCTTATTCTTAGCTCCAATGAAACTATCGATCCCCCTAATCACCGTGGTGTGTGGCACGGCCCCGGCTAAAGAGTCCTCCTTAGCGACTACGGTCACCCGCGTTCCTTCAACTGCGGTCGTCTCATTCATAGCTACACCTGTTACGGGTGCCGAAACTGAGACAGGACCCTGAGTACCGATCGGCGACACATTGATGGTTGTGGGAAAAGAGAAAGACGTATGCTCCGCTTCCGAGTAATCTCCCATGGGGGGCGTATACCCCGGGGGCAAGCCATACATCGGGAACGGAATCGATGGGCTCAAGGCATTAAGCATTGGGGGATAAGGGGGGGCGTTCCCTTCGATCCGCGCTGACGATGACTCTCCCGCAATCTTCAGCGATTCTAGAGCAGCAAGGATCTGGCCGATCTGGTCCTTCAGCTGGCTGATATCGGCCTTGATGGATTCCTGAGACTCCTCCCTGCTTTCCATGATTCTTGAATTGGCTCGAGTCCTGTAGGGATGTCGTGGAAAATTGGCCGTTGTTTTCCTCACTTGTACTGTTTTATTATTTTGATTAATTTTAAATTAGATGAGAACGAAATAAAGAAAACATGATGCATGTTGGTAATAGGTGGAAATCACTGGGTTGTGACAACATTACCGATGGAAATCAACACAAGTTGGTACCAAACAAACATTCCATATCTTTCATTAAAAGTACTCAGTTCAATACATCGCCTACAGAAACGAAATACAAGGATTTCAAAATACATCATTCTCGAGATCGAGCGATAAAGGATTTCATCTCGCCCACCAACCATTTACAATGATTAATAAAATGTTTTATCTCTTCTGGCGGGCTATAAAAGTGAGTACTTGCTTCGGCGTCCAACACCATCTTGGGGATGTTTCAATTGCTTCATTTGCCAAAGCTGCCAATTGGGAGAAACTTTCCTTCCAATGTCTCACAGCCACTTCTTGCTCGCGATGTGATCTTCCATTCGCTTCATCAAGGCCTGATGTCTCTCTTCAAACTCCATCGACCTCCATCGCTCCTCTTGCACCTCGATATAATCCTCCATTTGTTTTATCATGGCTCGATGCCCTTTTTCGCTTCTGCTAGCTTCCAACGCTCTTGGTTCATATCCGCCTCAAACGACGTGGCCATTTCTTTCATCTGATGCCCGTTTTTTCTACCTGAATCTGCGCTTCCCTTAGTCTTTTCAGGCTTCTCGCTTATCTCTTTTGGCCTCTTCGTAAGGGTTTCCATTGTTTTCCTCTTCCAACGCCACGTTCTTCTCCTTCACTCTCACGGCTAGCTCTTTGTTTGCGGCCGCAAGGTCTTGCTTCACTCGGAATGTATAATCTCTTTCGGCCTTCTGACTTCTAACAATTTCTTCATAGGCCTGTGATCCTTCCTCTTTAGCATTCCTCATATCAACAAAATCATTGCGCGCGATTTGTAATTCTTTTTCCAACCTAGCATTCCTCTCTCTCAGTTTTCTCATCTCCACCTTCAATTGCTTCACCTCTCCGCTCTCTAGGTCTTGGGATCGCCCTTCATTAGCTGGCTGATCACTGATTGGCTTGAAAGGCAGTTTGATTTCCTTTACCCTTTTTAGGATCCATGTATGATAATTAACCTTGTCGTCTACCACTCCCAACCTTAAATCCTTTTCTGCTCGCATACTCTTTCCCAAGCACTTCTAACTTTCCTCAACATTTCAGTGCAATGCCCGTCCTCATAGTAGATGAAAAATGCCGTGAGATAGTCTAGTGAAGGTGCCCCTTTCATGGGATGCCCGAATTGTCTTTGAACCAAAAGAGGGTTGTAATTGATGCAATATCGGGCCCCTATGAGAGGTACATTGGGAAAGCGGCCACAATATTGGATAGGCTGTTTAATCCCAAACCAAGGAAGACACCAATTTACTTTTCCTCTGTTCAAGCTAGCAAAGAAATGGGCCCACTCATTTCCTCCTTTGTCCGTAAGCCCCTGACGTGACAGATCTTCCGAAGGACGATGACATTGACTACGCCTTTAAACACGCGTGCAGTCATCCAAGCGTATAGTGCCGAAACACAACAAAGGATTTTCTTCCCCTTCCTTTCGTGACAGAAACTCATGGTCCCATAAACATCAGCAAGGACTACCGTCACAGGATTCTCTGATCTCGTCTTTCTCGCCACGAAGACATCTATTGCGGTATAATCCACAAAGTCTTCTATTTTGGGGAATAAAACAATGCCGTACACGGTGAGAGCTAGCACATCCATAAAAGTCTCCCACTCTTCCTTATCAGCCAGATGCTGCAGGTACTGTTCCAGATACTGCAGGTACTGTTCCAGATACCCCTGTTTCAGCCCACGTACTTGATGTCTCGTTACCAACCTATCTTCGAGCTCCTTGGGCTGTAATTTCATTATGGCAGCAATAGTAGAGATAGAGGCGTGATGCTCCAAGTGCTGATACGGCATGGTACCCTCCAGTGGTAAACTAAGGATATGCTCAAACTCTTCTATAGTCGGTGCTAGTTGGAAGTCTTGAAAGGTGAAGCATCTTAGCGGGGAGTCATAATACTGTGCTAGGGCTGTGATAGCAGGCAACTGTACCTCCACTTCCATTATGCCCAACAGGTTTCCATACTTATTCTTGAAAGTTTCTCTTTTTATAGTCTTTAGTCGTTTGCCTAAGCTTATCAGCCCTGTCAGATTCCCCCCATGAATCCTCAGGCGAGGTTTCTTTCTTAAAATGATATAATCGGTCTGTTGCGTAGCACCAGATCTTGTATCAACTTCCATCTTGTAGGAGATCAAGTGAACACCTGTGATTGCCCCTAAAACCAACACGTCACCAAATGATGTATGAACATGATGCATGATAACATAATGAAGCAAAACATGACCAACAACACAAATGCATGAAAATGCAATGTCATTATTTTCAAAAAAGAACAAACAGGGTGAGGGTTACAGAATACACACTTCTCCCTTTGTGCCCTAATAAAGGTTCAGCACTTCAGATTGAAGGTCAAGTATATGCAACCTCACAAGGATGGCTCCCTGAACCTAAAGGTCGATGGTCACTAGAGCTATGGCCCCCTTCATAGTATCTCCACAACAGTCGAGTAATCAACTAGATGCGGAGACACAAGTGAAGAGAACAAACTCTAGCTGGGGTTCTCACGATAGCCAAATAGGAAGTATGTCCCAAATGGCACCGCTACACAACCCTTCTATGTCTAAGCTACGCTCAGACCCGGGTATAGGGCCCCACTCATGATGTGTATAATGTGTGTGTGAAGGGAGAATGCAATTGTACATCCCAAACCCTTACCTGCAAAACAACTAGAAGATTCCCAAGCAGATATAACATGTTTTCTATCCTAAGGTTCAATATCCAACAAGCAAAATTATTCACATGCGATTATTCAAGTATCAAAGATAGATAAAGAAAAAGGGAAGAAAAACATAAAGAAAACCACATTGAATTCGCGCATATAGTTAAATGGCTTGACTCTCTAAAAAAACGTCCCCAGTGGAGTCGCCATCTGTCGCAACCGGAATCGCGACGGAATGACGACCCAAAAAAGAAACGGGTTTTGAAAAGAGATTTTGGAGTCGCCACCATAGTTTATTATGGAAAACTACGGAAAAACCATAAAAGATAAGGCATGGTCTACAAGAACCAAGTTCTAGGCTCGGGAGTCGATTACGTGTAGGGAAGGTATTAACACCCTACAACACCTGCCCTAAGGCAGTACCTCTAACTAAATACGCGAATATGATGTGGTTTTCAAAATGTTTAACTATCCCCTAAAATAAAACTCTAAAGAAACAAAATATATTTTTTAGTTTTTTGGGCCCGACAAGGATTAACCTTGCTCCTACGTATTCTCATTCAGAATGAGAAATCAGGGTTACGTAGTTCTTTTAAAAACTGCTTGAAACTTAGTTTGGAAATTGTTTGGAAATTCGATTGAAGATGATTTTGGATTTTTTGGGAAAATGAACCTGACAAGGTCTAGCCTTGCTCCTACGTATCTCCACTTTTGATGGAGAATCAAGGATCACGTAGTTCTGGGATAAAGATTGTTTGTTTGCTTGAAAGTGTTGATGTTTTCAGTTTTTGTAATTTTATTTGAGAAAGAAGAAAAGATTTTTAGCACAAGGACGATGCGAGCGATTACACATGTGCTTAACCTTTAAAACATATTTTTGTATTTTTATAAAAGAAAGAGAAAAGGTTTCTAGCACAAAGACGATGCGAGCGATCACACATGCACTTGACCTTTAAAATATATTTTTGTATTTTTTATATTTTTTATAAAAAGGGGAAAAGGTTTTTAGCATGAGGACGATGCGAGCGATCACACACGTGCCTAACCTTTAAAATATATTTTTGTATTTTTTATAAAGGACGAGAAAAGGTTTTTAGCAAAAGGACGATGCGTGTGATCACACATATGCCTAAACCTTTAAAATATGTTTTTTTTAGAAGAGAAAAAGAGAAGGTTTTAACACAAGGACGATGCGTACGATCACACATGTGCCTAAACCTTTAAAATATTTTTTTTTATCATTTCTTATAAAAGTGCATTTAAAATGGAAGCAAAAGAGAGAGAAAAGAAAAGAAAAATAAAAATAAAAATAAAAATAAGAATAAGAATAAAAAAAAATAAAATAAAAATAAAAATAAAAATAAAATAAAAATAAAAATAAAATAAATGGATAAATAAATAAAATGAAAATAGAGTGAAGAGTCAACATGATAAAATAAAATAAAAGCAAAATAATAAGTAAATAAAATAAAAAGAAAAGGGGTGTGGAGGTGCTAAATAAGAAACATGGGTGGTTAAACAAAAACGAACTGGGCCAAAGCCCAGGCTGAGAGGGGTGCGAAAATGAGATTAAGGGGGCACAGGGAAGAATTCGTTTTTTTTTTGTGTTTTTAGAACAGAACTGGCCTGAGCCCAAGGCAAGGAATGGACGTAGGGGTGTAAAGGTGAGAAATGGGGTGCACGTGGGAGAGAAAAGGTTTTATTTATTTATTATTTTTTTAGGCTGGATCAGAAGGCCCAAGGCCCTTTTCGCTTCTCAGATCCTTTTCTTGTTTGCAGAAACGAACGGGCTTAAGCCCAAACAGGATGGGGTGTGCATGGGAGATGGGTGTGTGCAAAGGGAGGATAGAGTCTTTTTTTTTGTTTTTTTTTTTAAAAAAAAACTAGATCTGGCCCAAGGGTTTTTTTTTTTCAAGCAAAAGCATTAGGGGTTCTGCCACTTCTCTCATTCTTCCATCTCGAGCACCACAAGACTCAAGTCTCTCTTCTCCCGGTCGTTTTCCCTGCGTGCATCCAGCCACCTCCGCCAAACCGGCCAGCGCGCCACCAACTCTTCCAGTCTTGGCGTCGGCGGCAAATCCCAAGCGCCACCGGAGCCGTTTCCAACCGCGGCGCCACCGCCTTTCTCTCTCTCGTCTCTCTTCAAAAACGACAACCCAAGGAGGGGTTTGCCTCCGCCACTCTCTGCCGCCAGGGTCATCGTCGGTCGCGCAACCGCTCACTGCGAGTCACGGCTGAAACATCGCAAGCACTCCCGCTCACCACCATCCGTCACCGGAGCCACCGTCAGCCACGGCGCCGGGTTCTCTCGTCTCCCTTTCCCTTTCTCAACACGCGAGATAGAGGAACTCTTGT
>NC_142174.1:5035177-5089326 GCF_029865625.1 Vigna umbellata | reverse complement strand
GTGGACAAAGTCGACGATGTTGACGAAGTGGAGGAAGTGGAGGAAGTGGACGAAGTGATCGATGTGGACGAAGATGACGAAGTTGACGAAGCGGAGGAAGTGTAAGAAGTTGACGAAGTGGACAAAGTTCACACAGTGGAGGAAGTTGACGAAGTCGACGAAGTGGAGGAAGTGGAGGAAGTGAACGAAGTAGAGGAAGTGGACGAAGGGGATGAAGCGGAGGAAGTGGAAGAAGTGGAGGAAGTGGACGAAGTGAACGAAGTGGACGAAGTTGACGAAGTAGAGGAAGTGAAATAAGTGGACAAAGTTGACGATGTTGCAGAAGTTGGCGAAGTTGGCGAAGTGGACGAAGTGGAAAAAGTGGAGGAAGTGAAAGAAGTGCATAAAGCGGAGGAAGTGGAGGAAGTGGACGGAGTAAAGGAAGTGGACGAAATGAAGGAAGTTTACAAAGTGGACGAAATGGAGGAAGTTGACGAAGTGGACGAAGTGGAGGAAGTGGGGGAAGAAGAGGAAGTTGAGGAAATGGACGAAGTTGAACAAGTTGACGAAGTGCAGGAAGTGGACGAAATGGACGAAGTGGACGAAGTTGAAGAAGTGGAGGAAGTGGACGAAGTGGAGGAAGTGGACGAAGCGGAGAAAGTGGAGGAAGTGGAGGAAGTGAAGGAAGTTGAGTTAGTGGACGAAGTTGAAGAAGTTGACGAAGTGGACGAAGTTGACGAAGTGGACAAAGTTGACGAAGTCGAGGAAGTGGAGGAATTGGACAAAGTGGAGGAAGTGGAGGAAGTTGACGAAGTGGAGGAAGTGGAGGTAGTGGAGGAAGTGAACGAAGTTGACGAAGTGGAGGAAGTGAAGGAAGTGGAGCAAGTGGAGGAAGTGGAGAAATTGGAGGAAGTGGAAGAAGTGGAGGAAGTGGACAAAGTTGAGGAACTGGAGGAAGTTGACAAAGAGACCGAAATGGACGAAGTGGAAGAAGTAGACGAAGTTGACGAAGTAGAGGTAGTGGAGGAAGTGGAGGACGTGATGGAAGTGGAGGAAATGGAGGAAATGGACGAACTAGACGAAGTGCAGGAAGTGGACGAAGTGGACGAAGTGGAGGAAGTGGAGGAAGTGGAGGAAGTAGAGGAAGTAGATGAAGTTGACGAAGTGGACGAAGTGGACGAAGCTGTGGAGGAAGTGGATGAAGTTGACGAAGTGGAGGAAGTGGAGGAGGTGGAGGAAGTGGACTAAGTGGACGAGGTGGACGAAGTGGAGGAAGTTGAGGAAGTGGAGGAAGTGGACGAAGTGAAGGAAGTGGACGAAGTTGACGAGGTGGAGGAAGTGGAGGAAGTGGCAGAAGTTGACGAAGTGGACGAAGTTGACGAAGTAGAGGAAGATGACGAAGTTGAGGAAGTGGACGAAATGGAGGAAGTTGACGAAGTGGACGACGTGGGGGAAGAGGAGGAAGTTGAGGAAGTGGACGAAGTTGACGAAGTTGAAGAAGTTGACGAAGTGTAGGAAGTGGATGAAGTTGACGAAGTGGACGTAGTGGACGAAGTGGAGGAAGTTGACGAAGTGAACGAAGTGGACGAAGTTGATGAAGTGGAGGAAGTGAAATAAGTGGACAACGTTGACGATGTTGCCGAAGTTGGCGAAGTGGAGGAAGTGGAGGAAGTGGAGGAAGTGGAGGAAGTGGAAGAAGTGCATAAAGCGGAGGAAGTGGAGGAAGTGGACGGAGTGAAGGAAGTGAAGGAAGTGGACGAAATGAAGGAAGTTGACGAAGTGGACGAAATGGAGGAAGTTGACGAAGTGGACGAAGTGGGGGAAGTGGGGGAAGAAGAGGAAGTTGAGGAAGTGGACGAAGTTGAACAAGTTGACGAAGTGGAGGAAGTGGACGAAATGGACGAAGTGGACAAAGTTGACGAAGTGGAGGAAGTGGACGAAGTGGACGAAGTGGACGAAGCGGAGAAAGTGGAGGAAGTGGAGGAAGTGAAAGAAGTTGAGTTAGTGGACGAAGTTGACGAAGTGGACGAAGTTGACGAAGTGGACAAAGTTGACGAAGTGGACAAAGTTGACGAAGTTGAGGAAGTGGAGGAGGTGGACAAAGTAGACGAAGTGGAGGAAGTGGAGGAAGTTGACGAAGTGGAGGAAGTGGAGGAAGTGGAGGAAGTGGCGGAAGTGAACGAAGTTGACGAAGTGGAGGAAGTGAAGGAATTGGAGAAATTGGAGGAAGTGGAAGAAGTGGAGGAAGTGGACAAAGTTGAGGAACTGAAGGAAGTTGACGAAGAGACCGAAATGGACGAAGTGGAAGAAGTGGACGAAGTGGAGAAAGTGAAGGAAGTTGACGAAGTAGAGGTAGTGGAGGAAGTGGAGGAAGTGATGGATGTGGAGGAAATGGAGGAAATGGACGAACTAGACGAAGTGGAGGAAGTGGAGGAAGTGGAGGAAGTGGACGAACTGGAGGAAGTGGAGGAAGTGGACGAACTGGAGGAAATAGACGAAGTGGACGAAGTGGACGAAGCTGTGGAGGAAGTGGACGAAGTGGACGAAGTTGACGAAGTGGAGGAAGTGGAGGAAGTGGACTAAGTGGACGAAGTGGAGGAAGTGGACGAAGTGGAAGAAGTGGACGAAGTGAAGGAACTGAAGGAAGTGGACGAAGTTGACGAGGTGGAGGAAGTGGAGGAAGTGGCAGAAGTTGACGAAGTGGACGAAGTTGACGAAGTACAGGAAGATGACGAAGTTGAGGAAGTGGACGAAATGGAGGAAGTTGACGAAGTGGACGACGTGGGGGAAGACGAGGAAGTTGAGGAAGTGGACGAAGTTGACGAAGTTGAAGAAGTTGACGAAGCGGAGGAAGTGGACGAAGATGACGAAGTGGACGTAGTGGACGAAGTGGAGGAAGTGGAGGAAGTAGAGGAAGTGGAGGAAGTAGAGGAAGTGGAGGAAGTGGACGAAGTGGAGGAAGTGGAGGAAGTGGAGAAAGTGGAGGAAGTTGACGAAGTTGAAGAAGTTGACGAAGTGGAGGAAGTGGAGGAAGTGGAGGAACTGGACGATGTGGACGAAGTGGAGGAAGTAGACGAAGTGGAGGAAGTGGTGGAAGTCGACGCAATGGAGGAAGTGGAGGAAGTGGATGAAGTGGAGGAAGTGGACGAAGTAGAGGAAGTGGAGGAAGTGGAAAAAATGGAAGAAGGGGAGGAAGTGGAAAAACTGGACGAAGTGGAGGAAGTGGAGGAAGTTGAATAAGTGGACGAAGTTCACGAAGTGGAGGAAGTGGAGAAAGTGGAGGAAGTTGACGAAGTTGAAGAAGTTTACGAAGTGGACGAAGTGGAGGAAGTGGAGGAAGTGGATGAAGTGGACGAAGTGGATGAAGTGGACGAAGTGGAGGAAGTGGAGGAAGTGGACGAAGTTTACGAAGTTGAGGAAGTTGACGAAGTGGAGGAAGTTGAGGAAGTTGAGGAAGTGGAGGAAGTGGAGGAAGTTGAGGAAGTTGATGAAGTGGAGGA
Organism: Vigna umbellata; assembly: GCF_029865625.1. Classification (NCBI taxonomy): domain Eukaryota; kingdom Viridiplantae; phylum Streptophyta; class Magnoliopsida; order Fabales; family Fabaceae; genus Vigna; species Vigna umbellata. Next base: position 5,085,847 of record NC_142174.1, on the reverse strand, counting down.
AGTGGAGGACGTGGAGGAAGTGGAGGAAGTGCATGAAGTGGACGAAGTTGAGGAAGTTGACGAAGAGGACGACGTGGACAAAGTTGACGAAGTGGACGAAGTGGAGGAAGTGGAAGAAGTGGACGAAGTTTAGGAAGTGGACGAAGTTGACAAAGTTGTCGAAGTTGACGAAGTGGACGAAGCGGACAAAGTGGTGGAAGTGGACGAAGTGGAGGAAGTGGAGGAAGTAGAGGAAGTGCAGGAAGTGGAAGAAGTGGACGAAGTGAACGAAGTTGACGAAGTGGACGAAGTTGACGAAGTGCACGAAGTGGACGAAGTGGACGAAGTGGACGAAGTTGAGGAAGTGGACGAAGTTGACAAAGTTGACGAAGTCGACGAAGTGGACGAAGTGGAGGAAGAGGACAAAGTTGACGAAGTTGATGAAGTTGAAGAAGTTGACGAAGTGGACGAAGTCGACGCAGTGGTGGAAGTGGAGGAAGTTGAGGAAATGCATGAAGTGGAGGAAGTGGAGGATGTAGAGGAGGTGGAGGAGGTGGACAAAGTGGACGAAGTGGAGAAAGTGGAATAAGTGGACGAAGTTGACGAAGTGGAGGAAGTGGAGGAAGTGGAGAAAGTGGAGGAAGTTGACGAAGTTGACGAAGTTGACGAAGTGGACGAAGTGGACGAAGTGGAGGAAGTGGACTAAGTGGAGGAAGTGGAGGAAGTGGATGAAGTTTACGAAGTGGACGAAGTAGAGGAAGTGGAGGAAGTTTAGGAAGTGGAGAAAGTGGAGGAAGGGGAGGAAGTGGACGAAGCGGACGAAGCGGTGGAAATGGACGAAGTGGAGGAAGTGGAGGAAGTAGAGGAAGTGCACGATCTCAACGAAGTTGACGAAGTGGAGGAAGTGGAGGAAGTGAACGAAGTTGACGAAGTTGACGAAGTGGACGAAGTTGACTAAGTTGATGAAGTGGAGGAAGTGGACGAAGTGAACGAAGTGGACGAAGTTGACGAAGCGGACGAAGTGGTGGAAGTGGAGGAAGTGGAGGAGATGGAGGAAGTAGAGGAAGTGCACGAAGTGGAGGAAGTGACGAAGTGAACGAAGTGGACGAAGTTGATGAAGTTGACTAAGTTGACGAAGTGGACGAAGTGGAAGAAGTGGACGAAGTTGAGGAAGTGGACGAAGTTGAAAAAGTTGACGAAGTGGAGGAAGTTGACGAAGTGGATGAAGAGGACGAAGTTGAAGAAGTTGACGAAGTGGGCGAAGTGGACGAAGTGGACAAAGTTGACGAAGTTGACGAAGTGGACGAAGTGGACGAGGTGGACGAAGTGGAAGAAGTGGACAAAGTTGACGAAGTGGACGAAGTTGACGAAGTGGACGAAGTGGAAGAAGTGGACGAAGTTGACGAAGTGGATGAAGTTGACGATGTTGACGAGGTGGACGAAGGGAGGAAGTTGACGAAGTGAAGGAAGAGGACGAAGTTGACGAAGTTGACGAAGTGGACGAAGTGGAAAAAGTTGACGATGTTGAAGAAGTTGACGAAGTGGACGAAGTGATGGAAGTGGAGGAAGTGGATGAAGTGGAGGAAGTGGAGGAAGTAGAGGAAGTGGAGGAAATGGACGAAGTGGACGAAGTGGAGAAAGTGGAGGAAGTTGAAGAAGTTGAAGAAGTTGACGAAGTGGACGAAGTGGACGAAGTGGACGAAGTGGAGGAAGTGGAGGAAGTGGACAAAGTGGACGAAGTGGACGAAGTAGACGAAGTGGAGGAAGTGGAGGAAGTGGAGGAAGTCGACGCAATGGAGGAAGTGGAGGAAGTGGATGAAGTGGAGGAAGTGGACGAAGTAGAGGAAGTGGAGGAAGTGGAAAAAATGGAGGAAGTGGAGGAAGTGGAAAAACTGGACGAAGTGGAGGAAGTGGAGGAAGTGGAATAAGTGGACGAAGTTCACGAAGTGGAGGAAGTGGAGAAAGTGGAGGAAGTTGACGAAGTTGAAGAAGTTTACGAAGTGAACGAAGTGGAGGAAGTGGAGGAAGTGGATGAAGTGGAGGAAGTGGATGAAGTGGACGAAGTGGAGGAAGTGGAGGAAGTGGAGGAAGTTTACGAAGTTGACGAAGTGGAGGAAGTGGAGGAAGTTGAGGAAGTTGACGAAGTGGAGGAAGTGGAGGAAGTTGAGGAAGTTGATGAAGTGGAGGAAGTGGAGGACGTGGAGGAAGTGGAGGAAGTGCACGAAGTGGACGAAGTTGAGGAAGTTGACGAAGAGGACGAAGTGGACGAAGTTGACGAAGTGGACGAAGTTGACCAAGTGGAGGAAGTTGACAACGTGGAGGATGTGGACGAAGTAGACGAAGTGGATGAAGTTGACGAAGTGGACGAAGTGGACAAAGTGGGGGAAGAGGAGGAAGTTAAGGAAGTGGACGAACTGGAGGAAGTTGACGAAGTGGAGGATGTGGACGAAGTCGAGGAAGTGGACGAAGTTGACGAAGTGGACCAAGTGGACAAAGTGGGGGAAGAGGAGGAAGCTGAGGAACTCGACAAAGTGGTCGAAGTGGACGAAGTTGAAGAAGTTGACAAAGTTGACGAAGTGGACGTAGTCGACGAAGTGGACGAAGTGGACGAAGATGACGAAGTTGACGAAGAGGACGAAGTGGAGGAAGTGGAGGAAGTGGAGGATGTGGACGAAGTTGACGAAGTGGACCAAGTTGACGAAGTTGACGAAGTGGAAAAGTTGACGAAGTTGACGAAGTTGACGAAGTTGACGAAGTGGACGAAGTTGACGAAGTTGACGAAGATGATGAAGTGGAGGAAGTGGAGGATGTCGACGAAGTGGAGGAAGTGGACGAAGTTGACGAAGTTGAAGAAGTGGACGAAGTTGACGAAGTTGAAGAAGTTTACGAAGTTGACGAAGTTGACGAAGTGGACGAAGTTGACGAAGTGTACGAAGTTGACGAAGTGTACGAAGTTGACGAAGTTGACGAAGTTGAAGAAGTGGGAAAAGTTGACGAAGTTGACGAAGTGGACGAAGTGGACGAAGTTGACGAAGTTGACGAAGATGATGAAGTGGAGGAAGTGGAGGATGTCGACGAAGTGGAGGAAGTGGACGAAGTTGACGAAGTTGAAGAAGTTTACGAAGTTGACGAAGTTGACGAAGTGGACGAAGTTGACGAAGTGTACGAAGTTGACGAAGTGTACGAAGTTGACGAAGTTGACGAAGTGGAGGAAGTGGAGGAAGTTGGCGAAGTTGACGAAGTGGACGAAGTTGAGAAACTTGACGAAGTTGACGAAGTGGAGGAAGTGGAGGAAGTGGACGTCGTGGAGGAACTGGACGAAGTCGACGCAGTGGACGAAGTCGACGCAGTGGACGAAGTGGAGGAAGTGGAGAAAGTGGAGGAAGCGGACTAAGTGGAGGAAATGGACGAAGTGGAGGAAGTGGAGGAAGCGGAAGAAGTGAACGAAGTGAAGGAACTTGACGAAGTGGAGGAAGTGGACGAAGTGGAGGAAGTTGAGGTAGTGGACGAAGTTGACGAAGTGGACGAAGTGGACGAAGATGACGAAGTTGACGAACTAGACGAAGTGGACGAAGTGGACGAAGTGGACGAAGTGGACGAAGTGGACGAAGTGGACGAAGTGGACGAAGTTGACGAAGTGGACGAAGTTGACGAAGTTGACGAAGTGGACGAAGTTGACGATGTTGAAGAAGTTGACGAAGTGGAGGAAGTTGAGGAAGTGGAGGAAGTGGACGAAGTCGACCCAATGGACGAAGTGGAGGAAGTGGAGGAAGTGGATGAAGTGGAGGAAGTGGAGGAAGTGGACGAACTTGACGAAGTGGACGAAGTGGACAAAGTGGACGAAGGGGACGAAGTGGAGGAAGTGGGGCAATTGACGAAGTTGACGAAGTGGACGAAGTGGACGAAGTTCACAAAGTGGACGAAGTGGACGAAGAGGACAAAGTGGATGAAGTGGACGAAGTTGACGAAGTGGACGAAGTGGACGAAGTGGACGAAGTGGACGAAGTGGACGAAGTTGACGAAGTTGACGAAGTGGACGAAGTGGACGAAGTGGACGAAGTGGACGAAGTGGACGAAGTGGACGAAGTGGACGAAGTGGACGAAGTGGACCAAGTGGATGAAGTGGAAGAAGTGGAAGAAGTGGACGAAGTGGACTAAGTGGTGAAGTGGAGGAAGTGCACGAAGTGGATGAAGTGGACTAAGTGGACGAAGTTGACGAAGTTGACGATGTCGGAGAAGTGGACGAAGTGGAGGAAGTTGACGAAGTGGACGAAGTGGAGGAAGTGGACGACGTTGACGAAGTTGAGGAAGTGGACAAAGTTGAAGAAGTTGAAGAAGTTGACGAAATGGACGAAATGGAGGAGTGGAGGAGGTGGACGAACTGGACGAAGTGGAGGAAGTGGAGGAAGTGGAGAAAGTAGACGAAGTTGACGAAGTGGAGGAAGTGGACGAAGTTGACGAAGTGGAGGAAATGGACGAAGTGGACTTAGTGGACGAAGTCGAGGAAGTCGACGAAGTGGACAAGGGGGACAAAGTGGAGGAAGTGGGGGAAGTTGACGAAGTTGACGAAGTGGACGAAGTGGACGAAGAGGACGAAGTGGACGAAGTGAAGTAAGCGGACTAAGTGGTGAAGTGGAGGAAGTGCACGAAGTGGATGAAGTGGACTAAGTGGACGATGTTGAGGAAGTGGACGAAGTTGACGAAGTGGACGAAGTGGAGGAAGTGGATGAAGTGGAGGAAGTTGAGGTAGTGGACGAAGTTGACGAAGTGGCTGAAGTTGCCGAAGTGGCCGAAGTTGAGGAAGTGGACGAAGTGGACGAAGTGGAGAAAGTGGAGGAAGTGGAGGAAGTTGAGGAAGTGGACGAAGTTGACGAAGCGTACGAATAGACAAAATGGACGAAGTTGACGAAGTGGACGAAGGGGACGAAATTGACGAAGTGGAGGAAGTGGAGGAAGTGGAGGAAGAGGACGAAGTGGACGAAGAGGACGAAGTGGACGAAGAGGACGAAGTGGAAGAAGTTGACGAAGTGGAGGAAGTTGACGAAGTGAATGAAGTGGAAGAAGTGGAGTAAGTGAAGGAAGTGGACTAAGTGGTGAAGTGGAGAAAGTGCATGAAGTGGATGAGGTGGACTAATTGAACGAAGTGGAGGAAGTGGAGGAAGTGGACTAAGTGGACGAAGTGGACGAAGTTTACGAACTGGACAAAGTTGAAGAGGTTGACGAAGTGCAGGAAGTGGAAGAAATTGACGAAGTTGACGAAGAGGACGAAGTGTAAGAAGTGGAGGAAGTGGAGGAAGTGAAGGAAGTGGGGGAAGTGGAGGAAGTGGAGGATATGGACGAAGTTGACGAGTTGGATGATGTGGACGAAGAGAACGAAGTGGACGAAGTTGACGAAGTGGACGAAGTTGACGAAGTGGACGAAGTTGACGATGTGGACGAAGTTGATGAAGTTGACGAAGTGGACGAAGAGGACGAGGTGGAGGAAGTGGAGGAAGTGGAGGATGTGGACGAGGTGGACGAAGTTGACGAAGTGGACGTAGTGGACAAAGTGGACGAAATGGAGGACGTCGAGGAAGTTGATGAAGTGGACGAGGTTGAGAAAGTTGACGAAGTTGACGAACTTGACGAAGTGGAGGAAGTGGAGGAAGTGCAATAAGTCGACGAAGTTGACGAAGTGTAGGAAGTGGAGAAAGTGGAGGAAGTGGAGGAAGTTGACGAAGTGCACGAAGTGGACGAAGTCGAGGAATTGGAGGAAATGGATGAAGTGGACAAAGTGGAGGAGGTGGGCGAAGTGGACGAAGTAGAGGAAGTTCCCGAAATGGAGGAAGTGGACAAAGTGGAGGAAGTGGAGAAAGGGGAGAAAGTGGACGATGTGGTGAAAGTGGACGATGTGGTGGAAGTGGACGAAGTGAACGAAGTGCACGAAGTTGAAGAAGTGGACGAAGTCGACGAAGTGGACGAAGTGGAAGCAGTGGACGAAGTTGACGAAGTGGACGATGTCGACGAAGTGGACGAAGTGGACGAAGTTGACGAAGTGGACGAAGTGGAGGAAGTGGACGAAGTGGAGGAAGAGGACGAAGTTGAAGAAGTTGACGAAGTGGACGAAGTGGACGAAGTTGACGATGTTGAAGAAGTTGACGAAGTGGAGGATGTGGACGAAGTGTACGAAGTGTACGAAGTGGGCGAAGTGGACGAAGTGGACGAAGTGGAAGAACTGGAGGAAGTGGATGAAGTGGAGGAAGTGGAGGAAATAGAGGAAGTAGAGGAAGTGGACAAAGTGGACGAAGTGGACGAAGTGGGGGAAGTGCAATAAGTGGACGAAGTTGGCGAATTGGAGGAAGTGGAGGAAGTGGAGAAAGTGGAGGAAGTTGACGAAGTGGAGGAAGTGGAGGAAGTGGAGGAAGTGGAGAAAGTGGAGGAAGTGGAGGAAGTGGAGGAAGTGGAGGAAGTGGAGGAAGTCGAGGAACTGGAGGAAGTGGACGAAGTCGACGAAGTTGACGAAGTTGACGAAGTGGACGAAGTGGAGAAAGTGGAGGAAGTGGAGGAAGTGGAGGAAGTGGAGGAAGTGGAGGAAGTCGAGGAACTGGAGGAAGTGGACGAAGTGGACGAAATTGACGAAGTTGACGAAGTTGACGAAGTGGAAGAACTGGTGGAAGTGGACGAAGGGGAGGTAGTGGAGGAAGTGCACGAAGTGGACGAAGTCAACGAAGTTGACGAAGTTGACGAAGTCAACAAAGTTGACGAAGTTGACGAAGTTGACGAAGTCAACAAAGTTGACGAAGTTGACGAAGTGGACGAAGTTCACGAAGTGGAAGAAGTTGCCAAAGTTGACGAAGTTAGCGAAGTTGACGAAGTTGACAAAGTTGACGAAGTTGACGAAGCGGACGAAGTGGTGGAACTGGATGAAGTGAACGAAGTGGAGGAAGTGCAATAAGTGGACGAAGTGAACGATGTTGACCAAGTTGACGAAGTGGACGTAGTGGAGGAAGTGCACTAAGTGGACGAAGTGAACGAAGTTGACCAAGTTGACGAAGTGGACGTAGTTGACGAAGTTGATGAAGTGGACAAAATTGACGAAGTGGAGGAACTTGACGAAGTTGACGAAGTTGACGAAGTGGAGGAAGTGGAGGAAGTGGAGGAAATTGACGAAGTTGAAGAAGTTATCGAAGTGGACGAAGTAGACGAAGTGGAGGAAGTGGAGAAAGTGGAGGAAGCGGAGGAAGTGGACGAAGTGGAAAAAGTGGAGGAAGTGGAGGAAGTTGACGAAGTGCAGGAAGTGGAGGAAGTGGAGAAAGTGGAGGAAGTGGAGGAAGTGGAAGAAGTGAACGAAGTGGACAAAGTTGACGAAGTGGACGAAGCGGACGAAGTGGTGGAAGTGGACGAAGTGGAGGAAGTGGAGGAAGTATAGGAAGTGCACGAAGTGGAGGAAGTGGAGGAAGTGGACGAAGTTGACGAAGTGGACGAAGTGGACGAAGTGGACGAAGTGGAGGAAATGGACGAAGTTGAGGAAGTGGACGAAATTGACAAAGTTGACGAAGTGGACGAAGTTGACGAAGTGGAGGAAGAGGACGAAGTTGACGAAGTTGACGAAGTTGACGAAGTTGATGAAGTTGAAGAAGTTGACGAAGTGGACGAAGTGGACGAAGTCGACGCAGTGGAGGAAGTGGTGGAAGTGGAGGAAATGGATGAAGTGGAGGATGTAGAGGAGGTGGAGGAAGTGGACAAAGTGGACGAAGTGGAGGAAGTTGAATAAGTGGACGAAGTTGACGAAGTGGAGGAAGTGGAGGAAGTGGAGAAGGTGGAGGAAGTTGACGAATTTGAAGAAGTTGACGAAGTGGACAAAGTGGAGGAAGTGGACTGAGTGGAGGAAGTGGAGGAAGTGGATGAAGTTTACAAAGTGGACGAAGTAGAGCAAGTGGAGGAAGTGGAGAAAGTGGAGGAAGTGGACGAAGTTGACGAAGTGGAGGAAGTGGAGGAAGTGGACAAAGTGGAGGAAGTGGAGGAAGTGGACGAAATGGACGAAGTTGACGAAGTTGACGAAGCGGAAGAACTGGTGCAAGTGGACGAAGGGGAGGAAGTGGAGGAAGTGCACGAAGTGGACGAAGTCAACGAAGTGGACGAAGTGGACGAAGTTGACGAAGTGGACGAAGTTGACGAAGTTGACGAAGTTCACGAAGTGGACGAAGTTGACAAAGTTGACGAAGTTAGCGAAGTCGACGAAGTTGAAAAAGTTGACGAACTTGACGAAGTTGACGAAGCGGACGAAGTGGTGGAAGTGGACGAAGTGGAGGAAGTGGAGGAAGTGCTCGAAGTGGACGAAGTGAACGAAGTTGACCAAGTTGACGAAGTGGACGTAGTTGACGAAGTTGACGAAGTGGAAGAGTTGACGAAGTGGAGGAAGTTGACGAAGTTGACGAAGTGGAGGAAGGGGAGGAAGTGGAGGAAGTGGAATAATTGGACGAAATTGACGAAGTTGACGAAGTGGAGGAAGTGGAGGAAGTTGACGAAGTTGAAGAAGTTATCGAAGTGGAGGAAGTGGAGGAAGTGGAGAAAGTGGAGGAAGCGGAGGAAGTGGAGGAAGTGGAGAAAGTGGAGGAAGTGGACGAAGTGGACGAAGTGGACAAAGTTGACGAAGTGGACGAAGCGGACGAAGTGGTGGAAGTGGACGAGGTGGAGGAAGTGGAGGAAGTAGAGTAAGTGCACGAAGTGGAGGAAGTGGACGAAGTGAACGAAGTTGACGAAGTGGACGAAGTGGACGAAGTGGACGAAGTGAAAGAAGTGGACGAAGTTGAGGAAGTGGACGAAGTTGACAAAGTTGACGAAGTTGACGAAGTTGACGAAGTTGACGAAGCGGACGAAGTGGTGGAAGTGGACGAAGTGGAGGAAGTGGAGGAAGTAGAGGAAGTGCACGAAGTGGAAGAAGTGGACGAAGTGAACGAAGTTGACGAAGTGGACGAAGGTGACGAAGTGGACGAAGTGGACGAAGTGGAAGAAGTTGACGAAGTGCAGGAAGAGGACAAAGTTGACGAAGTTGATGAAGTTGAAGAAGTTGACGAAGTGGACGAAGTGGACGAAGTTGACGCACTAGAGGAAATGGAGGAAGTGGAGGAAATGGATGAAGTGGAGGAAGTGGAGGATGTAGAGGAGGTGGAGGAAGTGGACAAAGTGGACGAAATGGAGGAAGTGGAATAAGTGGACGAAGTTGACGAAGTGGACGAAGTGGAGAAAGTGGAGGAAGTTGACGAAGTTGACGAAGTTGACGAAGTTGAAGAAGTTGACGAAGTGGACGAAGTGGAGGAATTTGACTAAGTGGAGGAAGTGGAGGAAGTGGATGAAGTTTACAAGTTGACGAAGTTGACGAAGTGGACGAAGCGGACGAAGTGTGGCAATGGACGAAGTGGAGGAAGTGGAGGAAGTAGAGGAAGTGCACGAAGTGAACGAAATTGACGAAGTGGAGGAAGTGGAGGAAGTGAACGAAGTTGACGAAGTTGACGAAGTGGACGAAGTGGACGAAGTTGACTAAGTTGATGAAGTGGAGGAAGTGGACGAAGTGAACGAAGTGGACGAAGTTGACGAAGTGGACGAAGCGGACGAAGGGGTGGAAGTGGAGGAAGTGGAGGAAATGGAGGAAGTAGAGGAAGCGCACGAAGTGGAGGAAGTGGACGAAGTGAACGAAGTGGAGGAAGTGAACAAAGTTGACGAAGTTGACGAAGTGGACGAAGTTGATGAAGTTGACTAAGTTGACGAAGTGGACGAAGTGGAAGAAGTGGACGAAGTTGAGGAAGTGGACGAAGTTGAAAAAGTTGACGAAGTGGAGGAAGTTGACGAAGTGGATGAAGAGGACGAAGTTGAAGAATTTGACGAAGTGGGCGAAGTGGAGGAAGTCGACGCAGTGGAGGAAATGGAGGAAGTGGAGGAAGTGGAGAAAGTGGAGGAAGTAGAGGAGGTGGAGGAAGTGGACAAAGTGGACAATGTGGAGGAAGTGGAGGAAGTGGAATAAGTGGACGAAGTTGACGAAGTGTAGGAAGTGGAGGAAGTGGAGAAAGTGGAGGAAGTTGACAAAGTTGAAGAAGTTGACGAAGTGGACGAAGTGGACGAAGTGGACGAAGTGGAGGAAGTGGAGGAAGTGGAGGAAGTGGACTAAGTGGAGCAAGTGGAGGAAGTGGACGAAGTTGACGGAGTGGAGGAAGTGGTGGAAGTGGAGGAAGTGGAGGAAGTGGACAAAGTGGACACAGTGGACGAAGTGGACGAAGTGAACGAAGCGGACGAAGTGGACGAAGTTGACGAAGTGGACGAAGCGGACGAAGTGGTGGAAATGGACGAAGTGGAGGAAGTGGAGAAAGTAGTGGAAGTGCACGAAGTGAACGAAGTTGAGGAAGTGCACGAAGTGAACGAAGTTGACGAAGTGGAGGAAGTGGACGTAGTTGACCAAGAGTACGAAGTGGACGAAGTTGACGAAGTGGACTAAGTTGACGAAGAGGACGAAGTGGAGGAAGTTGACGAAGTGGAGGAAGAGGACGAAGTTGACGAAGTGAAGAAGTTGACAAAGTGGACAAAGTTGACGATGTTGAAGAAGTTGGCGAAGTGGAGGAAGTGGACGAAGTGGAGGAAGTGGAGGAAGTCGAGGAAGGGGAGGAAGTGGAGGAAGTGGACGAATTTGACGAAGTTGACGAAGCGGGCGAAGTGGTGGAAGGGAACGAAGTGGAGGAAGTGGAGGAAATGCACGAAGTGGACGAACTGGACGAAGTGGATGAAGTTGACGAAGTTGACGAAGTGGATGACGTGGAAGAAGTTGACGAAGTGGAGGAAGTGGAGGAAGTTGACGAAGTTGAAGAAGTTAACGAAGTGGACGAAGTGGGAGGAAGATGAGGAACTGGACGAAGTGGAACAAGTGGAGGAAGTGGAGGAAGTGGAGGAAGTTTACGAAGTGGAGGAAGTGGAGGAAGTGGAGAAAGTGGAGGAAGTGGAGGAAGTGGACGAAGTGGACGATGTTGATGAGGTTGACGAAGTTGAAGAAGTGGACGAAGTGGAGGAAATGGAGGAAGTAGAGAAAGTGCACGAAGTGGAGGAAGTGGACGAAGTGAACGAAGTTGACGAAGTTGACGAAGTGGACGAAGTGGAGGAAGCGGAGGAAGTGGAGGAAGTGGAGGAAGTGGACGAAGTGGACGAAGTGGACGAAGTTGATGAAGTTGACGAAGTGGAAGAACTGGTGGAAGTGGACGAAGGGGAGGAAGTGGAGGAAGGGGAGGAAGTGGAGGAAGTTGAGGAAGTGGAGGAAGTGGAGGAAGTGGAGGAAGTGGAGGAAGTGGACGAAGTTGACGAAGTTGACGAAGTGGAAGAACTGGTGGAAGTGGACGAAGGGGAGGAAGTGGAGGAAGTGCACAAAGTGGACGATGTCGACGAAGTCAACGAAGTTGACGAAGTGGACGAAGTTCACGAAGTTCAAGAAGTGGACGAAGTTGACAAAGTTGACGAAGTTAGCGAAGTTGACGAAGTTGACAAAGTTGCCGAAGTTGACGAAGTGGACGAAGTGGTGGAAGTGGACGAAGTGAACGAAGTGGAGGAAGTGCACGAAGTGGACGAAGTGGAGGAAGTGCACTAAGTGGACGAAGTGAACGAAGTTGACCAAGTTGACGAAGTGGACGTAGTGGAGGAAGTGCACTAAGTGGACGAAGTGAATGAAGTTGACCAAGTTGACCAAGTGGACGTAGTTGACGAAGTTGACGAAGTGGACGAAGTTGACGAAGTGGAGGAAGTTGACGAAGTGGAGGAAGTGGAGGAAGTGGAGGAAGAGGAGGAAGTGGAATAATTGGACGAAATTGACGAAGTTGACGAAGTGGAGGAAGTGGACGAAGTTGACGAAGTTGAAGAAGATATCGAAGTGGACGAAGTGGAGAAAGTGGAGGAAGCGGAGGAAGTGGACGAAGTGGAAAAAGTGGAGGAAGTGGAGGAAGTTGACGAAGTGCAGGAAGTGGAGGAAGTGGAGAAAGTGGAGGAAGTGGAGGAAGTGGACGAAGTGAACGAAGTGGACAAAGTTGACGAAGTGGAGGAAGCGGACGAAGTGGTGGAAGTGGAGGAAGCGGAGGAAGTGGAGGAAGTATAGGAAGTGCACGAAGTAGAGGAAGTGGACGAAGTGGACGAAGTGGACGAAGTTGACGAAGTGGACGAAGTGGACGAAGTGGAAGAAGTGGACGAAGTTGAGGAAGTGGACGAAATTGACAAAGTTGACGAAGTGGACGAAGTTGACGAAGTGGAGGAAGAGGACGAAGTTGACGAAGTTGACGAAGTTGACGAAGTTGATGAAGTTGAAGAAGTGGACGAAGTCAACGAAGTCGACGCAGTGGAGGAAGTGGAGGAAGTGGAGGAAGTGGAGGAAATGGATGAAGTGGAGGATGTAGAGGAGGTGGAGGAAGTGGACAAAGTGGACGAAGTGGAGGAAGTGGAATAAGTGGACGAAGTTGACGAAGTGGAGGAAGTGGAGGAAGTGGAGAAAGTGGAGGAAGTTGACGAAGTTGAAGAAGTTGACGAAGTGGACGAAGTGGACGAAGTGGAGGAAGTGGACTGAGTGGAGGAAGTGGATGAAGTTTACAAAGTGGATGAAGTAGAGGAAGTGGAGGAAGTGGAGGAAGTGGAGGAAGTGGAGAAAGTTGAGGAAGTGGACGAAGTTGACGAAGTGGAGGAAGTGGAGGAAGTGGACGAAGTGGAGGAAGTGGCGGAAGTGGACGAAATGGACGAAGTTGACGAAGCGGAAGAAGTGCACGAAGTGGACGAAGGGGAGGAAGTGGAGGAAGTGCACGAAGTGGACGAAGTCAACGAAGTTGACAAAGTGGACGAAGTTGACGAAGTTCACGAAGTGGACGAAGTTGACAAAGTTGACGAAGTTGACGAAGTGGACGACGTTGACGAAGTGGACGAAGTTGACAAAGTTGACGAAGTTAGCGAAGTGGACGAAGTTGAAAAAGTTGACGAACTTGACGAAGTTGACGAAGCGGACGAAGTGGTGGAAGTGGACGAAGTGGAGGAAGTGGAGGAAGTGCACGAAGTGGACGAAGTTGACCAAGTTGACGAAGTGGACGTAGTTGACGAAGTTGACGAAGTTGACGACGTGGAAGAGTTGACGAAGTGGACGAAGTTGACGAAGTGGAGGAAGTTGACGAAGTTGACGAAGTGGAGGAAGGGGAGGAAGTGGAGGAAGTGGAATAATTGGACGAAATTGGCGAAGTTGACGAAGTGGAGGAAGTGGAGGAAGTGGAGGAAGTTGACGAAGTTGAAGAAGTTATCGAAGTGGACGAAGTGGACGAAGTGGACGAAGCGAGCGAAGTGGTGGAAGTGGACGAGGTGGAGGAAGTGGAGGAAGTAGAGGAAGTGCACGAAATGGAGGAAGTGGACAAAGTGAACGAAGTTGACGAAGTGGACGAAGTGGACGAAGTGGACGAAGTGGACGAAGTGGACGAAGTGGAGGAAGTGGAAGAAGTGGACGAAGTTTAGGAAGTGGACGAAGTTGACAAGGTTGACGAAGTTGACGAAGTGGACGAAGCGGAGGAAGTGGTGGAAGTGGAGGAAGTGGAGGAAGTAGAGGAAGTCCAGGAAGTGGAAGAAGTGGACGAAGTGAACGAAGTTGACGAAGTGGACGAAGTGGACGAAGTTGACGACGTGGACGTAGTTGACGAAGTTGACGACGTGGAAGAGTTGACGAAGTGGACGAAGTTGACGAAGTGGAGGAAGTTGACGAAGTTGACGAAGTGGAGGAAGGGGAGGAAGTGGAATAATTGGACGATTTTGACGAAGTTGACGAAGTGGAGGAAGTGGAGAAAGTGGAGGAAGCGGAGGAAGTGGAGGAAGTGGACGAAGTGGACGAAGTGAACGAAGTGGACAAAGTTGACGAAGTGGACGAAGCGGACGAAGTGGTGGAAGTGGACGAGGTGGAGGAAGTGGAGGAAGTAGAGGAAGTGCACGAAATGGAGGAAGCGGACGAAGTGAACGAAGTTGACGAAGTGGACGAAGTGGACGAAGCTTAGGAAGTGGACGAAGTTGACGAAGTTGAAAAAGTTGACGAAGTTGACGAAGTGGACGAAGCGGAGGAAGTGGTGGAAGTGGACGAAGTGGAGGAAGTGGAGGAAGTAGAGGAAGTAGAGGAAGTCCAGGAAGTGGAAGAAGTGGACGAAGTGAACGAAGTTGACGAAGTGGACGAAGTTGACGAAGTGGACGAAGTGGACGAAGTGGACGAAGTGGACGAAGTGGACGAAGTGGACGAAGTGGAAGAAGTGGACGAAGTGGACGAAGTTGTGGAAGTGGACGAAGCTGACAAAGTTGACGAATTCCACGAAGTTGACGAAGTGGAGGAAGAGGACAAAATTGACGAAGTTGATGAAGTTGAAGAAGTTGACGAAGTGGACGAAGTCGACGCAGTGGAGGAAGTGGAGGAAGTGGAGGAAATTGATGAAGTGGAGGAAGTGGAGGATGTAGAGGAGGTGGAGGAGGTGGACAAAGTCGACGAAGTGGAGGAAGTTGAATAAGTGGACGAAGTTGACGAAGTGGAGGAAGTGGAGGAAGTGGAGAAAGTGGAGGAAGTTGACGAAGTTGACGAAGTTGACGAAGTTGAAGAAGTTGACGAAGTGGAGGAAGTGGAGGAAGTGGACTAAGTGGAGGAAGTGGAGGAAGTGGATGAAGTTTACGAAGTGGACGAAGTAGAGGAAGTGGAGGAAGTGGTGGAAGTGGAGGAAGTGGACGAGATGGAGGAAGTAGAGGAAGTACACGAAGTGGAGGAAGTGACGATGTGAACGAAGTGGACGAAGTGAACAAAGTTGACGAAGTTGACGAAGTGGACGAAGTTGACTAAGTTGACGAAGTGGATGAAGTGGAAGAAGTGGACGAAGTTGAGGAAGTGGACGAAGTTGAAAAAGTTGACGAAGTGGAGGAAGTGGACGAAGCGGACGAAGTGGTGGAAGTGGAGGAAGTGGAGGAGATGGAGGAAGTAGAGGAAGTACACGAAGTGGAGGAAGTGACGATGTGAACGAAGTGGACGAAGTGAACAAAGTTGACGAAGTTGACGAAGTGGACGAAGTTGACTAAGTTGACGAAGTGGATGAAGTGGAAGAAGTGGACGAAGTTGAGGAAGTGGACGAAGTTGAAAAAGTTGACGAAGTGGACGAAGTGGAGGAAGTTGACGAAGTGGATGAAGAGGACGAAGTTGAAGAAGTTGACGAAGTGGGCGAAGTGGACGAAGTTTACAAAGTTGACGAAGTTGACGAAGTGGACGAAGTGGAAGAAGTGGACGAAGTTGACGAAGTGGATGAAGTTGACGATGTTGACGAGGTGGACGAAGGGAGGAAGTTGACGAAGTGAAGGAAGAGGACGAAGTTGACGACGTGGACGAAGTGGACGAAGTTGACGATGTTGAAGAAGTTGACGAAGTGGACGAAGTGATGGAAGTGGAGGAAGTGGAGGAAGTAGAGGAAGTGGAGGAAGTGGACGAAGTGGAGGAAGTGGAGGAAGTGGAGAAAGTGGAGGAAGTTGACGAAGTTGAAGAAGTTGACGAAGTGGACGAAGTGGAGGAAGTGGAGGAAGTGGACGAAGTGGACGAAGTGGAGGAAGTAGACGAAGTGGAGGAAGTGGAGGAAGTGGAGGAAGTCGACGCAATGGAGGAAGTGGAGGAAGTGGATGAAGTGGAGGAAGTGGACGAAGTAGAGGAAGTGGAGGAAGTGGAAAAAATGGAGGAAGTGGAGGAAGTGGAGGAAGTGGAAAAACTGGACGCAGTGGAGGAAGTGGAGGAAGTGGAATAAGTGGACGAAGTTCACGAAGTGGAGGAAGTGGAGAAAGTGGAGGAAGTTGACGAAGTTGAAGAAGTTTACGAAGTGGACGAAGTGGAGGAAGTGGAGGAAGTGGATGAAGTGGACGAAGTTTACAAAGTTGACGACGTTGACGAAGTTGACGAAGTGGAGGAAGTTGAGGAAGTTGACGAAGTGGAGGAAGTGGAGGAAGTTGAGGAAGTTGATGAAGTGGAGGAAGTGGAGGACGTGGAGGAAGTGGAGGAAGTGGAGGAAGTGCACGAAGTGGACGAAGTTGAGGAAGTTGACGAAGAGGACGAAGTGGACGAAGTGGACGAAGTGGACGAAGTGGACTAAGTGGAGGAAGTGGAGGAAGAGGACGAAGTGGACGAAGTAGAGGAAGTGGAGGAAGTGGAGAAACTGGAGGAAGGGGAGGAAGTGGACGAAGCGGACGAAGTGGTGGAAATGGACGAAGTGGAGGAAGTGGAGGAAGTAGAGGAAGTGCACGATCTGAACGAAGTTGACGAAGTGGAGGAAGTGGAGGAAGTGAACGAAGTTGACGAAGTTGACGAAGTGGACGAAGTTGACTAAGTTGATGAAGTGGAGGAAGTGGACGAAGTGAACGAAGTGGACGAAGTTGACGAAGCGGACGAAGTGGAGGAAGTGACGAAGTGAACGAAGTGGACGAAGTGAATAAAGTTGACGAAGTTGACGAAGTGGACGAAGTTGATGAAGTTGACTAAGTTGACGAAGTGGACGAAGTGGAAGAAGTGGACGAAGTTGAGGAAGTGGACGAAGTTGAAAAAGTTGACGAAGTGGAGGAAGTTGACGAAGTGGATGAAGAGGACGAAGTTGAAGAAGTTGACGAAGTGGGCGAAGTGGACGAAGTTGACAAAGTTGACGAAGTTGACGAAGTGGACGAAGTGGACGAAGTTGACGAGGTGGACGAAGTGGAAGAAGTGGACGAAGTTGACGAAGTGGACGAAGTTGACAAAGTGGACGAAGTGGAAGAAGTGGACGAAGTTGACGAAGTGGATGAAGTTGACGATGTTGACGAGGTGGACGAAGGGAGGAAGTTGACGAAGTGAAGGAAGAGGACGAAGTTGACGAAGTTGACGAAGTGGACGAAGTGGAGGAAGTGGAGGAAGTGGAGGAAGTGGATGAAGTGGAGGAAGTGGAAAAACTGGACGAAGTGGAGGAAGTGGAGGAAGTGGAATAAGTGGACGAAGTTCACGAAGTGGAGGAAGTGGAGAAAGTAGAGGAAGTTGACGAAGTTGAAGAAGTTTACCAAGTGAACGAAGTGGAGGAAGTGGAGGAAGTGGATGAAGTGGAGGAAGTGGATGAAGTGGACGAAGTGGAGGAAGTGGACGAAGTGGACGAAGTTTACGAAGTTGACGATGTTGACGAAGTGGAGGAAGTTGAGGAAGTTGACGAAGTGGAGGAAGTGGAGGAAGTTGAGGAAGTTGATGAAGTGGAGGAAGTGGAGGACGTGGAGGAAGTGGAGGAAGTGGAGGAAGTGCACGAAGTGGACGAAGTTGAGGAAGTTGACGAAGAGGACGAAGTGGACGAAGTTGACGAAGTTGACGAAGTGGACGAAGTTGACCAAGTGGAGGAAGTTGACAACGTGAAGGATGTGGACGAAGTAGACGAAGTGGACGAAGTTGACGAAGTGGACGAAGTGGACAAAGTGGGGGAAGAGGAGGAAGTTCAGGAAGTGGACGAACTGGAGGAAGTTGACGAAGTGGAGGATGTGGACGAAGTGGAGGAAGTGGACGAAGTTGACGAAGTGGACCAAGTGGACAAAGTGGGGGAAGAGGAGGAAGCTGAGGAACTCGACAAAGTGGTCGAAGTGGACGAAGTTGAAGAAGTTGACAAAGTTGACGAAGTGGACGAAGTCGACGAAGTGGACGAAGATGACGAAGTTGACGAAGAGGACGAAGTGGAGGAAGTGGAGGAAGTGGAGGATGTGGACGAAGTTGACGAAGTGGACGAAGTTGATGAAGTTGACGAAGTGGAAAAGTTGACGAAGTAGTCGAAGTTGACGAAGTGGACGAAGTGGACGAAGTTGACGAAGTTGACGAAGATGATGAATTGGAGGAAGTGGAGGATGTCGACGAAGTGGAGGAAGTGGACGAAGTGGACGAAGTTGAAGAAGTTTATGAAGTTGACGAAGTTGACGAAGTGGACGAAGTGTACGAAGTTGACGAAGTGTACGAAGTTGACAAAGTTGACGAAGTGGAGGAAGTGGAGGAAGTTGACGAAGTTGACGAAGTGGACGAAGTTGAGAAACTTGACGAAGTTGACGAAGTGGACGAAGTGGAGGAAGTGGACGTCGTGGAGGAACTGGACGAAGTCGACGCAGTGGACGAAATGGTGGAAGTGGATGAAGTGGAGGAAGTGGAGAAAGTGGATGAAGCGGACTAAGTGGAGGAAGTGGAGGAAGTGGAGGAAGTGGAGGAAGCAGAAGAAGTGGACGAAGTGAAGGAACTTGACGAAGTGGATGAAGTGGAGGAAGTTGAGGTAGTGGACGAAGTTGACGAAGTGGACGAAGTGGACGAAGTGGACGAAGATGACGAAGTTGACGAAGGGGACGAAGTGGACGAAGTGGAAGAAGATGACGAAGTGGACGAAGTTGACGAAGTGGACGAAGTTGACGAAGTGGACGAAGTTGACGAAGTCGACGAATTGGAAGAAGTGGACGAAGTGGACGAAGTGGACGAAGTTGACGAAGTTGACGAAGTTGACGAAGTGGACGAAGTTGACGATGTTGAAGAAGTTGACGAAGTGGAGGAAGTTGAGGAATTGGAGGAAGTGGAAGAAGTGGAGGAAGTGGAGGAAGTGGATGAAGTGGAGGAAATGGAGGAAGTGGACGAAGTGGCGGAAGTTTACGAAGTGGAGCAAGTTGACGAAGTGGACGAAGTTGACGAAGTGGACGAAGTGGACGAAGTGGACGAAGTTGACGATATTCCAGAAGTTGACGAAGTGGAGGAAATGGAGGAAGTGGAGGAAGTGGAGGAAGTGGTGGAAGTGGAGGAAGTTGAGGTTGTGGACGAAGTTGACGAAGTTTACGAAGTTGACGAAGTGGACGAAGTGGACGAAGTGGACGGAATGGAGGAAGTGGAGGAAGTGGACGAAGTGGAGGAAAGTGGAGGAAATGGATGAATTAGACAAGGCGGAGGAAGTGGAGGAAGTGGAGGAAGTGGAGGAAGTTGACGAAGTGGAGGAAGTGGAAGAAGTGGGGTAAGTGGAGGAAGTGGAGGAAGTGGAGAAAGTGGACGAAGTGGACGAAATTGACGAAGTTGACGAACTGGACGAAGCGGACGAAGTGGTGGAAGTGGACGAAGTGGAGGAAGTGGAGTAAGTAGAGGAAGTGCACGAAGTGGACGAAGTGCATGAAATGAACGAAGTTGAGGAGGTGGACGAAGTTGACGAAGTCGACGAAGTGGAAGAAGTTGACGAAGTGGACGAAGTTGACGAAGTGGAGGAAGTTGACGAAGTGGAGGAAGTTGACGAAGTTGATGAAGTGGAGGAAGTTGACGAAGTGGAGGAATAGGACGAAGTTGACGAAGTTGACGAAGTGGACGAAGTGGACAAACTTTGATGATGTTGAAGAAGTTGACGAAGTGGAGGAAGCGAAGGAAGTGGAGGATGTCGACGAAGTAGACGAACTGGAGGAAGCTAACAAAGTGGACGAAGTGGACAAAGTTGACGAAGTTGACAAAGTGGACGAAGTGGAGGAAGTGGAGGATGTGGACGAAGTTGACGAAGTGGACGAAGTGGACGAAGTTGACGAAGTTGACGAAGTGGACGAAGTGGACGAAGTTGACGAAGTGGACGAAGTGGACGAAGTTGATGAAGTTGGCGAAGTGGACGAAGTGGACGAAGTTGACGAAGTGGAGGATGTGGACGAAGTGGAAGAAGTTGACGAAGTGGACAAAGTGCGGGAAGAGGAGGAAGTTGAGGAAGTATACGAAGTGGACGAAGTGGACGAAGTTGACGAAGTTGAAGAAGTTGACGAAGTAGACGAAGTTGACGAAGTGGACGAAGTGGACAATGATAAAGAAGTTGACTTAGAGGACGAAGTGGAGGAAGTGGAGGAAGTCGACGCAGTGGACGAAGTGTAGGAAGTGGAGGAAGTGGAGGAAGTTGAGGAAGTGGAGGAAGGGGAGGAAGTGGAGGAAGTGGAGGAAATGGATGAAGTGGAGGAAATGGAGGAAGTGGACGAAGTGGCGGAAGTTTACGAAGTGGAGCAAGTTGACGAAGTGGACGAAGTTGACGAAGTGGACGAAGTGGACGAAGTTGACGATATTCCAGAAGTTGACGAAGTGGAGGAAATGGAGGAAGTGGAGGAAGTGGAGGAAGTGGTGGAAGTGGAGGAAGTTGAGGTTGTGGACGAAGTTGACGAAGTTTACGAAGTTTACGAAGTTGACGAAGTGGACGAAGTGGACGAAATGGAGGAAGTGGAGGAAGTGGAGGAAGTGGAGAAAGTGGAGAAAGTTGACGAAGTTGAAGAAGTTTACGAAGTGGACGAAGTGGAGGACGTGGACGAAGTGCAGGAAGTGGAGGAAGTGGAAGAAGTGGGGTAAGTGGAGGAAGTGGAGGAAGTGGAGAAAGTGGACGAAGTGGACGAAATTGACGAAGTTGACGAAGTGGACGAAGCGGACGAAGTGGTGGAAGTGGACGAAGTGGAGGAAGTGGAGTAAGTAGAGGAAGTGCACGAAGTGGACGAAGTGCATGAAATGAACGAAGTTGAGGAGGTGGACGAAGTTGACGAAGTTGACGAAGTCGACGAAGTGGAAGAAGTTGACGAAGTGGACGAAGTTGACGAAGTGGAGGAAGTTGACGAAGTGGAGGAAGTTGACGAAGTTGATGAAGTGGAGGAAGTTGACGAAGTGGAGGAAGAGGACGAAGTTGACGAAGTTGACGAAGTGGACGAAGTGGACAAACTTTGATGATGTTGAAGAAGTTGACGAAGTGGAGGAAGCGAAGGAAGTGGAGGATGTCGACGAAGTAGACGAACTGGACGAAGCTAACAAAGTGGACGAAGTGGACAAAGTTGACGAAGTTGACAAAGTGGACGAAGTGGAGGAAGTGGAGGATGTGGACGAAGTTGACGAAGTGGACGAAGTGGACGAAGTTGACGAAGTTGACGAAGTGGACGAAGTGGACGAAGTTGACGAAGTGGACGAAGTGGACGAAGTTGATGAAGTTGGCGAAGTGGACGAAGTTGACGAAGTGGAGGATGTGGACGAAGTGGAAGAAGTTGACGAAGTGGACAAAGTGCGGGAAGAGGAGGAAGTTGAGGAAGTATATGAAGTGGGCGAAGTGGACGAAGTTGACGAAGTTGAAGAAGTTGACGAAGTAGACGAAGTTGACGAAGTGGACGAAGTGGACAATGATAAAGAAGTTGACTTAGAGGACAAAGTGGAGGAAGTGGAGGAAGTGGAGGAAGTCGACGCAGTGGACGAAGTGTAGGAAGTGGAGGAAGTGTAGGAAGTTGAGGAAGTGGAGGAAGTAGAGGAAGTGGAGGAAGTGGACAAAATGGAGGAAGTGGAGGAAGTGGACGAAGTCGATGAAGTGGAGGAAGTGGAGGAAGTTGACGAAGTGGAGGAAGTGGAGGAAGTGAGGGAAGTGGAGGAAGTGGACGAAGTGGAGGTAGTGGTGGAAGTGGACGAAGTGGAGTAAGTAGAGGAAATGCACGAAGTGGACGACGTGGATGAAGAGAACGAAGTTGATGAAGTTGACGAAGTGGACGAAGTGAAAGAAGTTGACGAAGTGGACGATGTTGATGAAGTGGAGGAAGTTGACGAAGTTGACGAAGTGGAGGAAGTTGACGAAGTGGAGGCAGAGGACGAAGTTGACGAAGTTGAAGAAGTTGACGAAGTTGACGAAGTGGACGAAGTGGACAATGATAAAGAAGTTGACTTAGAGGATGAAGTGGAGGAAGTGGAGGAAGTCGACGCAGTGGACGAAGTGTAGGAAGTGGAGGAAGTGGAGGAAGTTGAGGAAGTGGAGGAAGTAGAGGAAGTGGAGGAAGTGGACAAAATGGAGGAAGTGGAGGAAGTGGAGGAAGTGGAGGAAGTGGATGAAGTGGAGGAAGTGGAGGAAGTTGACGAAGTGGAGGAAGTGGAGGAAGTGAGGGAAGTGGAGGAAGTGGAGGAAGTGGACGAAGTGGTGGAAGTGGACGAAGTGGAGTAAGTAGAGGAAATGCACGAAGTGGACGACGTGGATGGAGAGAACGAAGTTGACGAAGTTGACGAAGTGGACGAAGTGGAAGAAGTTGACGAAGTGGACGATGTTGATGAAGTGGAGGAAGTTGACGAAGTTGACGAAGTGGAGGAAGTTGACGAAGTGGAGGTAGAGGACGAAGTTGACGAAGTGAAGATGTTGACGAATTTGACGAAGTGGACGAAGTGGACAAACTTGACGATGTTGAAGAAGGTGACGAAGTGGAGGAAGCTGAGGAAGTGGAGGATGTGGACGAAGTAGAAGAACTGGACGAAGTTGACGAAGTGGACGAAGTGGACAAAGTTGACGAAGTTGACGAAGTGGACGAACTGGAGGAAGTGGAGGACGTGGACGAAGTTGACGAGGTGGACGAAGTTGATGAAGTTGACGAAGTGGACGAAGTTGACGAAGTTGACAAAGTTGACAAAGTGGACGAAGGTGACGAAGTGGAGGAAGTTGACGAAGTGGAGGATGTGGACGAAGTGGAGGAAATGGACGAAGTTGACGAAGTGGACGAAGTGGACAAAGTTGAAGGAAGTGGAGGAAGTAAATGAAGTCGACGCAGTGGACGAAGTGGAGGAAGTGAATGAAGTGGAGGAAGTGGAGGAAGTGGAGGAAGTGGAGGAAGTGGAGGAAGTGGAGAAAGTGGAATAAGTGGACGAAGTTGACGAAGTGGAGGAAGTAGAGGAAGTGGAGAAAAGGGAGGAAGTTGACGAAGTTGACGAAGTGGACGAAGTCGAGGAAGTGGAGGAGGTGGAGGAAGTGGAGGAGGTGGAGGAAGTGGAGGAAGTCGACGAAGTGGACGAAGTGAACGAACTGGAAGAAGTTGACTAAGTTGACGAAGTGGAGGAAGTTTACGAAGTGGACGAAGTTGACGAAGTGGAGGAAGTTGACAAAGTGGAGGATGGGGACGAAGTGGAGGAAGTGGACGAAGTTGATGAAGTGGACGAAGTGGACGAAGTGGACGAAGTGGACAAAGTGGGGGAAGAGGAGGAAGTTGAGGAAGTGTACGAAGTGGAGGAAGTGGACGAAGTTGACGAAGTGGACGAAGTGGACAAAGTGGGGGAAGAGGAGGAAGTTGAGGAAGTGGACGAAGTGGACGAAGTTGACAAAGTGTACGAAGATGACGAAGTTGACGAAGAGGACGAAGTGGAGGAAGTGGAGGAAGTGGAGGACGTGGACGAAGTTGACGAGGTGGACGAAGTTGATGAAGTTGACGAAGTGGACGAAGTTGACGAAGTTGACGAAGTGGACGAAGGTGACGAAGTGGAGGAAGTTGACGAAGTGGAGGATGTGGACGAAGTGGAGGAAATGGACGAAGTTGACGAAGTGGACGAAGTGGACAAAGTTGAAGGAAGTGGAGGAAGTAAATGAAGTCGACGCAGTGGACGAAGTGGAGGAAGTGAATGAAGTGGAGGAAGTCGAGGAAGTGGAGGAAGTGGAGAAAGTGGAATAAGTGGACGAAGTTGACGAAGTGGAGGAAGTAGAGGAAGTGGAGAAAGGGGAGGAAGTTGACGAAGTTGACGAAGTGGACGAAGTCGAGGAAGTGGAGGAGGTGGAGGAAGTGGAGGAGGTGGAGGAAGTGGAGGAAGTCGACGAAGTGGAGGAAGTGGATGAAGTTGACGAAGTGAACGAACTGGAAGAAGTTGACGAAGTGGAGGAAGTTTACGAAGTGGACGAAGTTGACGAAGTGGAGGAAGTTGACAAAGTGGAGGATGGGGACGAAGTGGAGGAAGTGGACGAAGTGGACGAAGTGGACGAAGTGGACAAAGTGGGGGAAGAGGAGGAAGTTGAGGAAGTGTACGAAGTGGAGGAAGTGGACGAAGTTGACGAAGTGGACGAAGTGGACAAAGTGGGGGAAGAGGAGGAAGTTGAGGAAGTGGACGAAGTGGACGAAGTTGACGAAGTGTACGAAGATGACGAAGTTGACGAAGAGGACGAAGTGGAGGAAGTGGAGGAAGTGGAGGATGTGGACAAGGTTGACGAAGTTGACGAAGTGGACGAAGTTGAGGAAGTTGACGAAGTGGACGAAGTAGACAAACTGAACGAAGTGGAGGAAGCGGAGGAAGTGGACTAAGTGGACGAAGTTGACGAAGTGAACGAAGTGGAGGTAGTGGACGAAGTGGACGAAGTTGACGAAGTGGACGAATTTGAGAAAGTTGACGAAGTTGACGAAGTGGAGGAAGTAGAGGAAGTGGAGCAAGTGGAGGAAGTGGACGAAGTGGACGAAGTGGAGGAACTGGACGAGGTCGACGCAGTGGACGAAGTGGAGGAAGTGGATGAAGTGTAGGAAGTGGAGGAAGTAGAGGAAGTGGAGGAAGTGGACTAAGTGGACAAAGTGGACTAAGTGGAGGAAGTGGTGGAAGTGGAGGAAGTGGAGGAAGTGGAGGAAGTTGACGAAGTGGACGAAGTTGACGAAGTGGAGGAAGTTGACGCTGTGGAGGAAGTTGACGATGTTGAACAAGTTGACGAAGTGGAGGAAGTGGACGAAGTTGACGCAGACTAAGCGGAGGAAGTGGAGGAAGT
The DNA here is from genome assembly GCF_029865625.1 of Vigna umbellata. Taxonomy (NCBI): domain Eukaryota; kingdom Viridiplantae; phylum Streptophyta; class Magnoliopsida; order Fabales; family Fabaceae; genus Vigna; species Vigna umbellata. Next base: position 5,061,347 of record NC_142174.1, on the reverse strand, counting down.
GGAATAAAGTGGAGGAACTAGAGGAAGTAGAGGAAGTGGACGAAGTGGAGAATGTAGAATAAGTGGACGAAGTTGACGATGTCGAGGAACTGGAGAAAGTGGAGAAAGTGGAGGAAGTTGACAAAGTTGAAGAAGTTTACGAAGTGGACGAAGTTGAGGAAGTGGAGGAAATGGACGAAGTGGAGGAAGTAAAGGAAGTGGAGGAAGTTGACGAAGTGGAGGAAGTGGATGAAGTTGACGAAGTGGACGAAGTTCACGAAGTGGAAGAAGTTGACGAAGTTCAGGAAGTGGACGACGCGGACGAAGTGGTGGAAGTGGAGGAAGTGGAGGAAGTGGAGTAAGTAGACGAAGTGGATGAAGTGAATGAAGTTGACGAAGTTGAAGAAGTTGACGAAGTTGAATAAGTGGACAAAGTGGACGAAGTGGAAGAAGTTGACGAACTGGACGAAGTTGATGAAGTGGAGGAAGTTGACGAAGTTGACGAAGTGGAGGAAGTTGACGAAGTGGAGGAAGAGGACGAAGTTGACGGAGTGAAGAAGTTGACGAAGTGGACAAACTTGACGATGTTGAAGAAGTGGACGAAGTGGACGACATGGAGGAAGTGAAGGAAGTGGAGGATGTGGACGAAGTAGACGAAGTGGACGAAGTGGACGAAGTTGACGAAGTGGACGAAGTGGACAAAGTTGACGAAGTTGACAAAGTGGACGAAGTGGAGGAAATGGAGGAAGTGGACTAAGTGGACGAAGTGGACGAAGATGACGAAGTGGACCAAGTTGACGAAGTTGACGAAGCGGACGATGTTGACGAAGTGGACGAAGTTGACGAAGTGGACGAAGTGGACGAAGTTGACGAAGTGGAGGAAGTTGACGAAGTGGACGATGTGGACGAAGTGGAGGAAGTGGACGAAGTTGACGAAGTGGACGAAGTGGACAAAGTGGGAGAAGAGAAGGAAGTTGTGGAAGTGGAGGAAGTGGACGAAGTTGACGAAGTTGACGAAGTGGACGAAGATGACGAAGTGGACGAAGTGGACGAACGAAGTGGACGAAGTAAACAAAGTGAACGAAGTGGAGGAACTGCAAGAAGTGGACTAAGTGGACGAAGTTGACGAAGTGAACGAAGTGGAGGTAGTGGACGAAATGGAATAAGTGGACGAAGTTGACGAAGTGGAGGAAGTGGAGGAAGTGGAGGAAGTGGAGGAACTGGACGAGGTCGACGCAGTGGACGAAGAGGAGGAAGTGGATGAAGTGGAGGAAGTGGAGGAAGTGGAGGAAGTAGAGGAAGTGGAGGAAGTGGACTAAGTGGATACAGTGGACGAAGTGGAGGAAGTGGAGGAACTGGAGGAAATGGAGGAAGTGGAGGAACTTGACGAAGTTGACGAAGTGGACGAAGTTGAGGAAGTGGAGGAAGTTGACGCAGTGGAGGAAGTTGACGATGTTAAAGAAGTTGACGAAGTGGAGGAAGTGGACAAAGTCGACGAAGTCGACGCAGTGGACGAAGTGGAGGAAGTGGAGGAAGTGGAATAAAGTGGAGGAAGTGGAGGAAGTAGAGGAAGTGGAGGAAGTGGAGAAAGTGGAATAAGTGGACGAAGTGGGGGAAGTGAATGAAGTGGAAAAAGTGGAGGAAGTTGACGAAGTTGAAGAAGTTTACGAAGTGGACGAAGTTGAGGAAGTGGAGGAAATGGACGAAGTGGAGGAAGTTGAGCAAGTTGACGAAGTGGACGAAGCGGACGAAGTGGACGAAGTGAACGAAGTGGAAGAAGTTGACGAAGTGGACGAAGCGGACGAAGTGGTGGAAGTGGACGAAGTGGAGGAAGTGGAGTAAGTAGAGGAAGTGCACGAAGTGGACGAAGTGGATGAAGTGAACGAAGTTGACGAAGTTGACGAAGTGGGCAAAGTGGAAGAAGTTGACGAAGTGGAGGAAGTTGACGAAGTGGAAGAAATTGACGAAGTGGAGGAAGAGGACGAAGTTGATGGAGTGAAGAAGTTGACGAAGTGGACGAAGTGGACAAACTTGATGATGTTGAAGAAGTTGACGAAGTTGACGAAGTGGAGGAAGTGGACGAAGTGCAGGAAGTGGAGGAAGTGGAGGAAGTGTAGGAAGTCGAGGAAGTGGAGGAAGTGGAATAAGTGGACGAAGTTGACGAAGTTGACGAAGTGGACGAAGTGGACGAAGTGGACGAAGTGGACGAAGTGGACGAAGTGGACGAAGTGGACGAAGTAGAGGAATTGGACGAGGTCGATGCAGTGGACGAAGTGGAGGAAGTGGATGAAGTGGATGAAGTAGAGGAAGTGCACGAAGAGGACGAAGTGGATGAAGTGAACGAAGTTGACGAAGTTGACGAAGTGGGCAAAGTGGACGAAGTGGAAGAAGTTGACGAAGTGGAGTAAGTTGACGAAGTTGACGAAGTGGAGGAATTGACGAAGTGGAGGAAGAGGACGAAGTTGACGGAGTGAAGAAGTTGACGAAGTGGACGAAGTGGACAAACTTGACGATGTTGAAGAAGTTGACGAAGTTGACGAAGTGGAGGAAGTGGAGGAAGTGGAGGAAGTGGAGCAAGTGGAATAAGTGGACGAAGTTGACGAAGTTGACGAAGTTGACGAAGTTGACGAAGTGGAGGAAGTGCACGAAGTGGAGGAAGTGGACGATGTGGACGAAGTGGAGGAACTGGATGAGGTCGATGCAATGGACGAAGTGGAGGAAGTGGATGAAGTGGAGGAAGTGGATGAAGTAGAGGAAGTGGAGAAAGTGGAATAAGTGGACGAAGTTGAAGAAGTTTACGAAGTGGACGAAGTTGAGGAAGTGGAGGAGATGGACGAAGTGGAGGAAGTGGAGGAAGTGGAGGAAGTTGACGAAGTGGAGGAAGTGGATGAAGTTGACGAAGTGAACGAAGTGGACGAAGTGAATGAAGTGGAAGAAGTTGACGAAGTAAACGAAGCGGACGAAGTGGTGGAAGTGGACGAAGTGGAGGAAGTGGTGGAAGTGGACGAAGTGGAGTAAGTAGAGGAAATGCACGAAGTGGACGACGTGGATGAAGAGAACGAAGTTGATGAAGTTGACGAAGTGGACGAAGTGAAAGAAGTTGACGAAGTGGACGATGTTGATGAAGTGGAGGAAGTTGACGAAGTTGACGAAGTGGAGGAAGTTGACGAAGTGGAGGCAGAGGACGAAGTTGACGAAGTTGAAGAAGTTGACGAAGTTGACGAAGTGGACGAAGTGGACAATGATAAAGAAGTTGACTTAGAGGATGAAGTGGAGGAAGTGGAGGAAGTCGACGCAGTGGACGAAGTGTAGGAAGTGGAGGAAGTGGAGGAAGTTGAGGAAGTGGAGGAAGTAGAGGAAGTGGAGGAAGTGGACAAAATGGAGGAAGTGGAGGAAGTGGAGGAAGTGGAGGAAGTGGATGAAGTGGAGGAAGTGGAGGAAGTTGACGAAGTGGAGGAAGTTGAGGAAGTGAGGGAAGTGGAGGAAGTGGAGGAAGTGGACGAAGTGGTGGAAGTGGACGAAGTGGAGTAAGTAGAGGAAATGCACGAAGTGGACGACGTGGATGGAGAGAACGAAGTTGACGAAGTTGACGAAGTGGACGAAGTGGAAGAAGTTGACGAAGTGGACGATGTTGATGAAGTGGAGGAAGTTGACGAAGTTGACGAAGTGGAGGAAGTTGACGAAGTGGAGGCAGAGGACGAAGTTGACGAAGTGAAGATGTTGACGAATTTGACGAAGTGGACGAAGTGGACAAACTTGACGATGTTGAAGAAGGTGACGAAGTGGAGGAAGCTGAGGAAGTGGAGGATGTGGACGAAGTAGAAGAACTGGACGAAGTTGACGAAGTGGACGAAGTGGACAAAGTTGACGAAGTTGACGAAGTGGACGAACTGGAGGAAGTGGAGGACGTGGACGAAGTTGACGAGGTGGACGAAGTTGATGAAGTTGACGAAGTGGACGAAGTTGACGAAGTTGACAAAGTGGACGAAGGTGACGAAGTGGAGGAAGTTGACGAAGTGGAGGATGTGGACGAAGTGGAGGAAATGGACGAAGTTGACGAAGTAGACGAAGTGGACAAAGTTGAAGGAAGTGGAGGAAGTAAATGAAGTCGACGCAGTGGACGAAGTGGAGGAAGTGAATGAAGTGGAGGAAGTGGAGGAAGTGGAGGAAGTGGAGGAAGTGGAGGAAGTGGAGAAAGTGGAATAAGTGGACGAAGTTGACGAAGTGGAGGAAGTTGACGAAGTTGACGAAGTGGACGAAGTCGAGGAAGTGGAGGAGGTGGAGGAAGTGGAGGAGGTGGAGGAAGTGGAGGAAGTCGACGAAGTGGAGGAAGTGGATGAAGTTGACGAAGTGGACGAAGTGAACGAACTGGAAGAAGTTGACTAAGTTGACGAAGTGGAGGAAGTTTACGAAGTGGACGAAGTTGACGAAGTGGAGGAAGTTGACAAAGTGGAGGATGGGGACGAAGTGGAGGAAGTGGACGAAGTTGATGAAGTGGACGAAGTGGACGAAGTGGACGAAGTGGACAAAGTGGGGGAAGAGGAGGAAGTTGAGGAAGTGTACGAAGTGGAGGAAGTGGACGAAGTTGACGAAGTGGACGAAGTGGACAAAGTGGGGGAAGAGGAGGAAGTTGAGGAAGTGGACGAAGTGGACGAAGTTGACAAAGTGTACGAAGATGACGAAGTTGACGAAGAGGACGAAGTGGAGGAAGTGGAGGACGTGGACGAAGTTGACGAGGTGGACGAAGTTGATGAAGTTGACGAAGTGGACGAAGTTGACGAAGTTGACGAAGTGGACGAAGGTGACGAAGTGGAGGAAGTTGACGAAGTGGAGGATGTGGACGAAGTGGAGGAAATGGACGAAGTTGACGAAGTGGACGAAGTGGACAAAGTTGAAGGAAGTGGAGGAAGTAAATGAAGTCGACGCAGTGGACGAAGTGGAGGAAGTGAATGAAGTGGAGGAAGTCGAGGAAGTGGAGGAAGTGGAGAAAGTGGAATAAGTGGACGAAGTTGACGAAGTGGAGGAAGTAGAGGAAGTGGAGAAAGGGGAGGAAGTTGACGAAGTTGACGAAGTGGACGAAGTCGAGGAAGTGGAGGAGGTGGAGGAAGTGGAGGAGGTGGAGGAAGTGGAGGAAGTCGACGAAGTGGAGGAAGTGGATGAAGTTGACGAAGTGGACGAAGTGAACGAACTGGAAGAAGTTGACGAAGTGGACGAAGTTTACGAAGTGGACGAAGTTGACGAAGTGGAGGAAGTTGACAAAGTGGAGGATGGGGACGAAGTGGAGGAAGTGGACGAAGTGGACAAAGTGGGGGAAGAGGAGGAAGTTGAGGAAGTGTACGAAGTGGAGGAAGTGGACGAAGTTGACGAAGTGGACGAAGTGGACAAAGTGGGGGAAGAGGAGGAAGTTGAGGAAGTGGACGAAGTGGACGAAGTTGACGAAGTGTACGAAGATGACGAAGTTGACGAAGAGGACGAAGTGGAGGAAGTGGAGGAAGTGGAGGATGTGGACAAGGTTGACGAAGTTGACGAAGTGGACGAAGTTGAGGAAGTTGACGAAGTGGACGAAGTAGACAAACTGAACGAAGTGGAGGAAGTGGAGGAAGTGGACTAAGTGGACGAAGTTGACGAAGTGAACGAAGTGGAGGTAGTGGACGAAGTGGACGAAGTTGACGAAGTGGACGAATTTGAGAAAGTTGACGAAGTTGACGAAGTGGAGGAAGTAGAGGAAGTGGAGCAAGTGGAGGAAGTGGACGAAGTGGACGAAGTGGAGGAACTGGACGAGGTCGACGCAGTGGACGAAGTGGAGGAAGTGGATGAAGTGTAGGAAGTGGAGGAAGTAGAGGAAGTGGAGGAAGTGGACTAAGTGGACAAAGTGGACTAAGTGGAGGAAGTGGTGGAAGTGGAGGAAGTGGAGGAAGTGGAGGAAGTTGACGAAGTGGACGAAGTTGACGAAGTGGAGGAAGTTGACGCTGTGGAGGAAGTTGACGATGTTGAACAAGTTGACGAAGTGGAGGAAGTGGACGAAGTTGACGCAGACTAAGCGGAGGAAGTGGAGGAAGTGGAATAAAGTGGAGGAACTAGAGGAAGTAGAGGAAGTGGACGAAGTGGAGAATGTAGAATAAGTGGACGAAGTTGACGATGTCGAGGAACTGGAGAAAGTGGAGAAAGTGGAGGAAGTTGACAAAGTTGAAGAAGTTTACGAAGTGGACGAAGTTGAGGAAGTGGAGGAAATGGACGAAGTGGAGGAAGTAAAGGAAGTGGAGGAAGTTGACGAAGTGGAGGAAGTGGATGAAGTTGACGAAGTGGACGAAGTTCACGAAGTGGAAGAAGTTGACGAAGTTCAGGAAGTGGACGACGCGGACGAAGTGGTGGAAGTGGAGGAAGTGGAGGAAGTGGAGTAAGTAGACGAAGTGGATGAAGTGAATGAAGTTGACGAAGTTGAAGAAGTTGACGAAGTTGAATAAGTGGACAAAGTGGACGAAGTGGAAGAAGTTGACGAACTGGACGAAGTTGATGAAGTGGAGGAAGTTGACGAAGTTGACGAAGTGGAGGAAGTTGACGAAGTGGAGGAAGAGGACGAAGTTGACGGAGTGAAGAAGTTGACGAAGTGGACAAACTTGACGATGTTGAAGAAGTGGACGAAGTGGACGACATGGAGGAAGTGAAGGAAGTGGAGGATGTGGACGAAGTAGACGAAGTGGACGAAGTGGACGAAGTTGACGAAGTGGACGAAGTGGACAAAGTTGACGAAGTTGACAAAGTGGACGAAGTGGAGGAAATGGAGGAAGTGGACTAAGTGGACGAAGTGGACGAAGATGACGAAGTGGACCAAGTTGACGAAGTTGACGAAGCGGACGATGTTGACGAAGTGGACGAAGTTGACAAAGTGGACGAAGTGGACGAAGTTGACGAAGTGGAGGAAGTTGACGAAGTGGACGATGTGGACGAAGTGGAGGAAGTGGACGAAGTTGACGAAGTGGACGAAGTGGACAAAGTGGGAGAAGAGAAGGAAGTTGTGGAAGTGGAGGAAGTGGACGAAGTTGACGAAGTTGACGAAGTGGACGAAGATGACGAAGTGGACGAAGTGGACGAACGAAGTGGACGAAGTAAACAAAGTGAACGAAGTGGAGGAACTGCAAGAAGTGGACTAAGTGGACGAAGTTGACGAAGTGAACGAAGTGGAGGTAGTGGACGAAATGGAATAAGTGGACGAAGTTGACGAAGTGGAGGAAGTGGAGGAAGTGGAGGAAGTGGAGGAACTGGACGAGGTCGACGCAGTGGACGAAGAGGAGGAAGTGGATGAAGTGGAGGAAGTGGAGGAAGTGGAGGAAGTAGAGGAAGTGGAGGAAGTGGACTAAGTGGATACAGTGGACGAAGTGGAGGAAGTGGAGGAACTGGAGGAAATGGAGGAAGTGGAGGAACTTGACGAAGTTGACGAAGTGGACGAAGTTGAGGAAGTGGAGGAAGTTGACGCAGTGGAGGAAGTTGACGATGTTAAAGAAGTTGACGAAGTGGAGGAAGTGGACAAAGTCGACGAAGTCGACGCAGTGGACGAAGTGGAGGAAGTGGAGGAAGTGGAATAAAGTGGAGGAAGTGGAGGAAGTAGAGGAAGTGGAGGAAGTGGAGAAAGTGGAATAAGTGGACGAAGTGGAGGAAGTGAATGAAGTGGAAAAAGTGGAGGAAGTTGACGAAGTTGAAGAAGTTTACGAAGTGGACGAAGTTGAGGAAGTGGAGGAAATGGACGAAGTGGAGGAAGTTGAGCAAGTTGACGAAGTGGACGAAGCGGACGAAGTGGACGAAGTGAACGAAGTGGAAGAAGTTGACGAAGTGGACGAAGCGGACGAAGTGGTGGAAGTGGACGAAGTGGAGGAAGTGGAGTAAGTAGAGGAAGTGCACGAAGTGGACGAAGTGGATGAAGTAAACGAAGTTGACGAAGTTGACGAAGTGGGCAAAGTGGAAGAAGTTGACGAAGTGGAGGAAGTTGACGAAGTGGAAGAAATTGATGAAGTGGAGGAAGAGGACGAAGTTGATGGAGTGAAGAAGTTGACGAAGTGGACGAAGTGGACAAACTTGATGATGTTGAAGAAGTTGACGAAGTTGACGAAGTGGAGGAAGTGGACGAAGTGCAGGAAGTGGAGGAAGTGGAGGAAGTGTAGGAAGTCGAGGAAGTGGAGGAAGTGGAATAAGTGGACGAAGTTGACGAAGTTGACGAAGTGGACGAAGTGGACGAAGTGGACGAAGTGGACGAAGTGGACGAAGTAGAGGAATTGGACGAGGTCGATGCAGTGGAGGAAGTGGAGGAAGTGGATGAAGTGGATGAAGTAGAGGAAGTGCACGAAGAGGACGAAGTGGATGAAGTGAACGAAGTTGACGAAGTTGACGAAGTGGGCAAAGTGGACGAAGTGGAAGAAGTTGACGAAGTGGAGTAAGTTGACGAAGTTGACGAAGTGGAGGAATTGACGAAGTGGAGGAAGAGGACGAAGTTGACGGAGTGAAGAAGTTGACGAAGTGGACGAAGTGGACAAACTTGACAATGTTGAAGAAGTTGACGAAGTTGACGAAGTGGAGGAAGTGGAGGAAGTGGAGCAAGTGGAATAAGTGGACGAAGTTGACGAAGTTGACGAAGTTGACGAAGTGGAGGAAGTGCACGAAGTGGAGGAAGTGGACGATGTGGACGAAGTGGAGGAACTGGATGAGGTCGATGCAATGGACGAAGTGGAGGAAGTGGATGAAGTGGAGGAAGTGGATGAAGTAGAGGAAGTGGAGAAAGTGGAATAAGTGGACGAAGTTGAAGAAGTTTACGAAGTGGACGAAGTTGAGGAAGTGGAGGAGATGGACGAAGTGGAGGAAGTGGAGGAAGTGGAGGAAGTGGATGAAGTTGACGAAGTGAACGAAGCGGACGAAGTGAATGAAGTGGAAGAAGTTGACGAAGTAAACGAAGCGGACGAAGTGGTGGAAGTGGACGAAGTGGAGGAAGTGGTGGAAGTGGACGAAGTGGAGTAAGTAGAGGAAATGCACGAAGTGGAAGACGTGGATGAAGAGAACGAAGTTGATGAAGTTGACGAAGTGGACGAAGTGAAAGAAGTTGACGAAGTGGACGATGTTGATGAAGTGGAGGAAGTTGACGAAGTTGACGAAGTGGAGGAAGTTGACGAAGTTGACGAAGTTGAAGAAGTTGACGAAGTTGAAGAAGTTGACGAAGTTGACGAAGTGGACAATGATAAAGAAGTTGACTTAGAGGATGAAGTGGAGGAAGTGGAGGAAGTCGACGCAGTGGACGAAGTGTAGGAAGTGGAGGAAGTGGAGGAAGTTGAGGAAGTGGAGGAAGTAGAGGAAGTGGAGGAAGTGGACAAAATGGAGGAAGTGGAGGAAGTGGAGGAAGTGGAGGAAGTGGATGAAGTGGAGGAAGTGGAGGAAGTTGACGAAGTGGAGGAAGTGGAGGAAGTGAGGGAAGTGGAGGAAGTGGAGGAAGTGGACGAAGTGGTGGAAGTGGACGAAGTGGAGTAAGTAGAGGAAATGCACGAAGTGGACGACGTGGATGGAGAGAACGAAGTTGACGAAGTTGACGAAGTGGACGAAGTGGAAGAAGTTGACGAAGTGGACGATGTTGATGAAGTGGAGGAAGTTGACGAAGTTGACGAAGTGGAGGAAGTTGACGAAGTGGAGGCAGAGGACGAAGTTGACGAAGTGAAGATGTTGACGAATTTGACGAAGTGGACGAAGTGGACAAACTTGACGATGTTGAAGAAGGTGACGAAGTGGAGGAAGCTGAGGAAGTGGAGGATGTGGACGAAGTAGAAGAACTGGACGAAGTTGACGAAGTGGACGAAGTGGACAAAGTTGACGAAGTTGACGAAGTGGACGAACTGGAGGAAGTGGAGGACGTGGACGAAGTTGACGAGGTGGACGAAGTTGATGAAGTTGACGAAGTGGACGAAGTTGACGAAGTTGACAAAGTGGACGAAGGTGACGAAGTGGAGGAAGTTGACGAAGTGGAGGATGTGGACGAAGTGGAGGAAATGGACGAAGTTGACGAAGTGGACGAAGTGGACAAAGTTGAAGGAAGTGGAGGAAGTAAATGAAGTCGACGCAGTGGACGAAGTGGAGGAAGTGAATGAAGTGGAGGAAGTGGAGGAAGTGGAGGAAGTGGAGGAAGTGGAGAAAGTGGAATAAGTGGACGAAGTTGACGAAGTGGAGGAAGTAGAGGAAGTGGAGAAAAGGGAGGAAGTTGACGAAGTTGACGAAGTGGACGAAGTCGAGGAAGTGGAGGAGGTGGAGGAAGTGGAGGAGGTGGAGGAAGTGGAGGAAGTCGACGAAGTGGAGGAAGTGGATGAAGTTGACGAAGTGGACGAAGTGAACGAACTGGAAGAAGTTGACTAAGTTGACGAAGTGGAGGAAGTTTACGAAGTGGACGAAGTTGACGAAGTGGAGGAAGTTGACAAAGTGGAGGATGGGGACGAAGTGGAGGAAGTGGACGAAGTTGATGAAGTGGACGAAGTGGACGAAGTGGACGAAGTGGACAAAGTGGGGGAAGAGGAGGAAGTTGAGGAAGTGTACGAAGTGGAGGAAGTGGACGAAGTTGACGAAGTGGACGAAGTGGACAAAGTGGGGGAAGAGGAGGAAGTTGAGGAAGTGGACGAAGTGGACGAAGTTGACAAAGTGTACGAAGATGACGAAGTTGACGAAGAGGACGAAGTGGAGGAAGTGGAGGAAGTGGAGGACGTGGACGAAGTTGACGAGGTGGACGAAGTTGATGAAGTTGACGAAGTGGACGAAGTTGACGAAGTTGACGAAGTGGACGAAGGTGACGAAGTGGAGGAAGTTGACGAAGTGGAGGATGTGGACGAAGTGGAGGAAATGGACGAAGTTGACGAAGTGGACGAAGTGGACAAAGTTGAAGGAAGTGGAGGAAGTAAATGAAGTCGACGCAGTGGACGAAGTGGAGGAAGTGAATGAAGTGGAGGAAGTCGAGGAAGTGGAGGAAGTGGAGAAAGTGGAATAAGTGGACGAAGTTGACGAAGTGGAGGAAGTAGAGGAAGTGGAGAAAGGGGAGGAAGTTGACGAAGTTGACGAAGTGGACGAAGTCGAGGAAGTGGAGGAGGTGGAGGAAGTGGAGGAGGTGGAGGAAGTGGAGGAAGTCGACGAAGTGGAGGAAGTGGATGAAGTTGACGAAGTGGACGAAGTGAACGAACTGGAAGAAGTTGACGAAGTGGAGGAAGTTTACGAAGTGGACGAAGTTGACGAAGTGGAGGAAGTTGACAAAGTGGAGGATGGGGACGAAGTGGAGGAAGTGGAGGAAGTGGACGAAGTGGACGAAGTGGACGAAGTGGACAAAGTGGGGGAAGAGGAGGAAGTTGAGGAAGTGTACGAAGTGGAGGAAGTGGACGAAGTTGACGAAGTGGACGAAGTGGACAAAGTGGGGGAAGAGGAGGAAGTTGAGGAAGTGGACGAAGTGGACGAAGTTGACGAAGTGTACGAAGATGACGAAGTTGACGAAGAGGACGAAGTGGAGGAAGTGGAGGAAGTGGAGGATGTGGACAAGGTTGACGAAGTTGACGAAGTGGACGAAGTTGAGGAAGTTGACGAAGTGGACGAAGTAGACAAACTGAACGAAGTGGAGGAAGTGGAGGAAGTGGACTAAGTGGACGAAGTTGACGAAGTGAACGAAGTGGAGGTAGTGGACGAAGTGGACGAAGTTGACGAAGTGGACGAATTTGAGAAAGTTGACGAAGTTGACGAAGTGGAGGAAGTAGAGGAAGTGGAGCAAGTGGAGGAAGTGGACGAAGTGGACGAAGTGGAGGAACTGGACGAGGTCGACGCAGTGGACGAAGTGGAGGAAGTGGATGAAGTGTAGGAAGTGGAGGAAGTAGAGGAAGTGGAGGAAGTGGACTAAGTGGACAAAGTGGACTAAGTGGAGGAAGTGGTGGAAGTGGAGGAAGTGGAGGAAGTGGAGGAAGTTGACGAAGTGGACGAAGTTGACGAAGTGGAGGAAGTTGACGCTGTGGAGGAAGTTGACGATGTTGAACAAGTTGACGAAGTGGAGGAAGTGGACGAAGTTGACGCAGACTAAGCGGAGGAAGTGGAGGAAGTGGAATAAAGTGGAGGAACTAGAGGAAGTAGAGGAAGTGGACGAAGTGGAGAATGTAGAATAAGTGGACGAAGTTGACGATGTCGAGGAAGTGGAGAAAGTGGAGAAAGTGGAGGAAGTTGACAAAGTTGAAGAAGTTTACGAAGTGGACGAAGTTGAGGAAGTGGAGGAAATGGACGAAGTGGAGGAAGTAAAGGAAGTGGAGGAAGTTGACGAAGTGGAGGAAGTGGATGAAGTTGACGAAGTGGACGAAGTTCACGAAGTGGAAGAAGTTGACGAAGTTCAGGAAGTGGACGACGCGGACGAAGTGGTGGAAGTGGAGGAAGTGGAGGAAGTGGAGTAAGTAGACGAAGTGGATGAAGTGAATGAAGTTGACGAAGTTGAAGAAGTTGACGAAGTTGAATAAGTGGACAAAGTGGACGAAGTGGAAGAAGTTGACGAACTGGACGAAGTTGATGAAGTGGAGGAAGTTGACGAAGTTGACGAAGTGGAGGAAGTTGACGAAGTGGAGGAAGAGGACGAAGTTGACGGAGTGAAGAAGTTGACGAAGTGGACAAACATGACGATGTTGAAGAAGTGGACGAAGTGGACGACATGGAGGAAGTGAAGGAAGTGGAGGATGTGGACGAAGTAGACGAAGTGGACGAAGTGGACGAAGTTGACGAAGTGGACGAAGTGGACAAAGTTGACGAAGTTGACAAAGTGGACGAAGTGGAGGAAATGGAGGAAGTGGACTAAGTGGACGAAGTGGACGAAGATGACGAAGTGGACCAAGTTGACGAAGTTGACGAAGCGGACGATGTTGACGAAGTGGACGAAGTTGACGAAGTGGACGAAGTGGACGAAGTTGACGAAGTTGACGAAGTGGAGGAAGTTGACGAAGTGGACGATGTGGACGAAGTGGAGGAAGTGGACGAAGTTGACGAAGTGGACGAAGTGGACAAAGTGGGAGAAGAGAAGGAAGTTGTGGAAGTGGAGGAAGTGGACGAAGTTGACGAAGTTGACGAAGTTGACGAAGTGGACGAAGATGACGAAGTGGACGAAGTGGACGAACGAAGTGGACGAAGTAAACAAAGTGAACGAAGTGGAGGAACTGCAAGAAGTGGACTAAGTGGACGAAGTTGACGAAGTGAACGAAGTGGAGGTAGTGGACGAAATGGAATAAGTGGACGAAGTTGACGAAGTGGAGGAAGTGGAGGAAGTGGAGGAACTGGACGAGGTCGACGCAGTGGACGAAGAGGAGGAAGTGGATGAAGTGGAGGAAGTGGAGGAAGTGGAGGAAGTAGAGGAAGTGGAGGAAGTGGACTAAGTGGATACAGTGGACGAAGTGGAGGAAGAGGAGGAACTGGAGGAAATGGAGGAAGTGGAGGAACTTGACGAAGTTGACGAAGTGGACGAAGTTGAGGAGGTGGAGGAAGTTGACGCAGTGGAGGAAGTTGACGATGTTAAAGAAGTTGACGAAGTGGAGGAAGTGGACAAAGTCGACGAAGTCGACGCAGTGGACGAAGTGGAGGAAGTGGAGGAAGTGGAATAAAGTGGAGGAAGTGGAGGAAGTAGAGGAAGTGGAGGAAGTGGAGAAAGTGGAATAAGTGGACGAAGTGGAGGAAGTGAATGAAGTGGAAAAAGTGGAGGAAGTTGACGAAGTTGAAGAAGTTTACGAAGTGGACGAAGTTGAGGAAGTGGAGGAAATGGACGAAGTGGAGGAAGTTGAGCAAGTTGACGAAGTGGACGAAGCGGACGAAGTGGACGAAGTGAACGAAGTGGAAGAAGTTGACGAAGTGGACGAAGCGGACGAAGTGGTGGAAGTGGACGAAGTGGAGGAAGTGGAGTAAGTAGAGGAAGTGCACGAAGTGGACGAAGTGGATGAAGTGAACGAAGTTGACGAAGTTGACCGAGTGGGCAAAGTGGAAGAAGTTGACGAAGTGGAGGAAGTTGACGAAGTGGAAGAAATTGACGAAGTGGAGGAAGAGGACGAAGTTGATGGAGTGAAGAAGTTGACGAAGTGGACGAAGTGGACAAACTTGATGATGTTGAAGAAGTTGACGAAGTTGACGAAGTGGAGGAAGTGGACGAAGTGCAGGAAGTGGAGGAAGTGGAGGAAGTGTAGGAAGTCGAGGAAGTGGAGGAAGTGGAATAAGTGGACGAAGTTGACGAAGTTGACGAAGTGGACGAAGTGGACGAAGTGGACGAAGTAGAGGAATTGGACGAGGTCGATGCAGTAGACGAAGTGGAGGAAGTGGATGAAGTGGATGAAGTAGAGGAAGTGCACGAAGAGGACGAAGTGGATGAAGTGAACGAAGTTGACGAAGTTGACGAAGTGGGCAAAGTGGACGAAGTGGAAGAAGTTGACGAAGTGGAGTAAGTTGACGAAGTTGACGAAGTGGAGGAATTGACGAAGTGGAGGAAGAGGACGAAGTTGACGGAGTGAAGAAGTTGACGAAGTGGACGAAGTGGACAAACTTGACGATGTTGAAGAAGTTGACGAAGTTGACGAAGTGGAGGAAGTGGAGGAAGTGGAGGAAGTGGAGCAAGTGGAATAAGTGGACGAAGTTGACGAAGTTGACGAAGTTGACGAAGTGGAGGAAGTGCACGAAGTGGAGGAAGTGGACGATGTGGACGAAGTGGAGGAACTGGATGAGGTCGATGCAATGGACGAAGTGGAGGAAGTGGATGAAGTGGAGGAAGTGGATGAAGTAGAGGAAGTGGAGAAAGTGGAATAAGTGGACGAAGTTGAAGAAGTTTACGAAGTGGACGAAGTTGAGGAAGTGGAGGAGATGGACGAAGTGGAGGAAGTGGAGGAAGTGGAGGAAGTTGACGAAGTGGAGGAAGTGGATGAAGTTGACGAAGTGAACGAAGCGGACGAAGTGAATGAAGTGGAAGAAGTTGACGAAGTAAACGAAGCGGACGAAGTGGTGGAAGTGGACGAAGTGGAGGAAGTGGAGTAAGTAGAGGAAGTGCACGAAGTGGACGAAGTGGATGAAGTGAACGAAGTTGACGAAGTTGACGAAGTTGACGAAGTGGGCAAAGTGGAAGAAGTTGACGAAGTGGAGGAAGTTGACGAAGTGGAGGAAGAGGACGAAGTTGATGGAGTGAAGAAGTTGACGAAGTGGACAAACTTGACGATGTTGAAGAAGTTGACGAAGTTGACGAAGTGGAGGAAGTGGAGGAAGTGGAGGAAGTGTAGGAAGTGGAGGAAGTGGAGGAAGTGGAATAAGTGGACGAAGTTGACGAAGTTGACGAAGTGGACAAAGTGGACGAAGTGGACGAAGTAGAGGAATTGGACGAGGTCGATGCAGTGGACGAAGTGGAGGAAGTGGATGAAGTTGAGGAAGTGGATGAAGTGGAGGAAGTGGAGGAAGTGGACTAAGTGGAGGAAGTGGAGGAAGTGGAGGAAGTTGACGAAGTGGAGGAAGTTGACGAAGTGGAGGAAGAGGACGAAGTTGATGGAGTGAAGAAGTTGACGAAGTGGACAAACTTGACGATGTTGAAGAAGTTGACGAAGTTGACGAAGTGGAGGAAGTGGAGGAAGTGTAGGAAGTGGAGGAAGTGGAGGAAGTGGAATAAGTGGACGAAGTTGACGAAGTGGACAAAGTGGACGAAGTGGACGAAGTAGAGGAATTGGACGAGGTCGATGCAGTGGACGAAGTGGAGGAAGTGGATGAAGTGGAGGAAGTGGATGAAGTAGAGGAAGTGGAGGAAGTGGACTAAGTGGAGGAAGTGGAGGAAGTGGAGGGAGTTGACGAAGTTGACGAATTTGACGAAGTGGACGAAGTTGAGGAAGTGGAGGAAGTTGACGATGTGGAGGAAGTTGACGATGTTGAAGAAATTGACGAAGTGGAGGAGGTGGAGGATGTGGACGAAGTCGACAAGGTGGACGAAGTGGAGGAAGTGGAATAAGTGGAGGAAGTAGAGGAAGTGGAGGAAGTGGAGAAAATGGAATAACTGGACGAAGTTGACGAAGTGGAGGAGGTGGAGGAAGTGGAGAAAGTGGAGGAAGTTGACGAAGTTGAAGAAGTTGACGAAGTGGACGAAGTGGAGGAAGTGGACGAAGTGGAGGAAGTGGATGAATTGGAGGAAGTGGAGGAAGTGGACGAAGTGGGCGAAGTGGAGGAAGTGGAGAAAGGGGAGGAAGTTGACGAAGTTGATGAAGTTGAAGAAGTTGACGAAGTGGACGAAGTGGAGGAAGTGAAGTAAGTGGATGAAGTGGAGGAAGTGGCGGAAGTGGACGAAATGGACGAAGTGGAGGAAGTGGAGGAAGTGGAGGAAGTCGACGAAGTGGAGGAAGTGGATGAAGTTGACGAAGTGGACGAAGGGGAAGAAGTGGTGGAAGTGGACGAAGTGGAGGAAGTGGACAAAGTTGACAAAGTGGACGAACTGGAGGAAGTGGAGGACGTGGACGAAGTTGACGAAGTGGACGAAGTTGATGAAGGTGACGAAGTGGACGAAGTTGACGAAGTTGACGAAGTGGACGAAGGTGACGAAGTGGAGGAAGTTGACGAAGTAGAGGATGTGGACGAAGTGGACAAAGTTGACGAAGTGGACGAAGTGGACAAAGTTGAAGGAAGTGGAGGAAGTGAATGAAGTCGACGCAGTGGACGAAGTGGAGGAAGTGGATGAAGTGCAGGAAGTGGAGGAAGTAGAGGAAGTAGAGGAAGTGGAGGAAGTGGAGAAAGTGGAATAAGTGGACGAAGTTGAAGAAGTTTACGAAGTTGACGAAGTTGAAGAAGTTTACGAAGTGGACGAAGTTGAGGAAATGGAGGAAATGGACGAAGTGGAGGAAGTGGAGCAAGTTGACGAAGTGGAGGAAGTGGATCAAGTGGACGAAGTGGACGAAGTGAACAAAGTGCAAGAAGTTGACGAAGTGGACGAAGCGGACGAAGTGGTGGAAGTGGACGAAGTGGAGGAAGTGGAGTAAGTAAAGGAAGTGCACGAAGAGGACGAAGTGGATGAAGTGAACGAAGTTGACGAAGTTGACGAAGTGGGCAAAGTGGACGAAGTGGAAGAAGTAGACGAAGTGGAGTAAGTTGACGAAGTTGACGAAGTGGAGGAATTGACGAAGTGGAGGAAGAGGACGAAGTTGACGGAGTGAAGAAGTTGACGAAGTGGACGAAGTGGACAAACTTGACGATGTTGAAGAAGTTGACGAAGTTGACGAAGTGGAGGAAGTGGAGGAAGTGGAGGAAGTGGAGCAAGTGGAGCAAGTGGAATAAGTGGACGAAGTTGACAAAGTTGACGAAGTTGACGAAGTGGAGGAAGTGCACGAAGTGGACGACGTGGAGGAAGTGGAGGAAGTGGACGAAGTGGAGGAACTGGATGAGGTCGATGCAATGGACGAAGTGGAGGAAGTGGATGAAGTGGAGGAAGTGGATGAAGTGGACGAAGTGGACGAAGTGGACGAAGTGGAGGAACTGGATGAGGTCGATGCAATGGACGAAGTGGAGGAAGTGGATGAAGTGGAGGAAGTGGATGAAGTAGAGGAAGTGGAGGAAGTGGAGAAAGTGGAATGAGCGGACGAAGTTGAGGAAGTGGAGGAAATGGACGAAGTGGAGGAAGTGGAGGAAGTGGAGGAAGTGGAGGAAGTTGACAAAATGGAGGAAGTGGATGAAGTTGACGAAGTGGACGAAGCGGACGAAGTGAATGAAGTGGAGAAGTTGACGAAGTGGACGAAGCGGACGAAGTGGTGGAAGTGGACGAAGTGGAGGAAGTGGAGTAAGTAGAGGAAGTGCACGAAGTGGACGAAGTGGATGAAGTGAACGAAGTTGACGAAGTTGACGAAGTGGGCAAAGTGGAAGAAGTAGAGGAAGTGGATGAAGTGGATGAAGTGGAGGAAGTGGATGAAGTAGAGGAAGTGGAGGAAGTGGACTAAGTGGAGGAAGTGGAGGAAGTGGAGGAAGTGGAGGAAGTGGAGGAAGTGGAGGAAGTGGAGGAAGTTGACGAAGTTGACGAATTTGACGAAGTGGACGAAGTTGAGGAAGTGGAGGAAGTTGACGATGTGGAGGAAGTTGACGATGTTGAAGAAGTTGACGAAGTGGAGGAGGTGGAGGAAGTGGACGAAGTCGACACAGTGGACGAAGTGGAGGAAGTGGAATAAGTGGAGGAAGTAGAGGTAGTGGAGGAATTGGAGAAAATGGAATAACTGGACGAAGTTGACGAAGTGGAGGAGGTGGAGGAAGTGGAGAAAGTGGAGGAAGTTGACGAAGTTGAAGAAGTTGACGAAGTGGACGAAGTGGAGGAAGTGGATGAATTGGAGGAAGTGGACGAAGTGGATGAAGTGGGCGAAGTGGAGGAAGTGGAGAAAGGGGAGGAAGTTGACGAAGTTGACGAAGTTGAAGAAGTTGACGAAGTTGACGAAGTTGACGAAGTGGAGGAAGTGGAGGAAGTGGAGTAAGTGGATGAAGTGGAGGAAGTGGCGGAAGTGGACGAAATGGACGAAGTGGAGGAAGTGGAGCAAGGGGAGGAAGTCGACGAAGTGGAGGAAGTGGATGAAGTTGACGAAGTGGACGAAGGGGAAGAAGTGGTGGAAGTTGACGAAGTAGAGGATGTCGACGAAGTGGACGAAGTTGACGAAGTGGACGAAGTGGACAAAGTTGAAGGAAGTGGAGGAAGTGAATGAAGTCCACGCAGTGGACGAAGTGGAGGAAGTGGATGAAGTGCAGGAAGTGGAGGAAGTAGAGGAAGTAGAGGAAGTGGAGGAAGTGGAGAAAGTGGAATAAGTGGACGAAGTTGACGAAGTGGAGGAAGTGAAGGAAGTGGAGAAAGTGGAGGAAGTTGACGAAGTTGAAGAAGTTTACGAAGTTGACGAAGTTGAAGAAGTTTACGAAGTGGACAAAGTTGAGGAAGTGGAGGAAATGGACGAAGTGGAGGAAGTGGAGGAAGTGGAGCAAGTTGACGAAGTGGAGGAAGTGGATGAAGTGGACGAAGCGGACGAAGTGAATGAAGTGGAAGAAGTTGACGAAGTGGACGAAGCGGACGAAGTGGTGGAAGTGGACGAAGTGGAGGAAGTGGAGTAAGTAAAGGAAGTGCACGAAGAGGACGAAGTGGATGAAGTGAACGAAGTTGACAAAGTGGGCAAAGTGGACGAAGTGGAAGAAGTAGACGAAGTGGAGTAAGTTGACGAAGTTGACGAAGTGGAGGAATGGACGAACTGGAGGAAGAGGACGAAGTTGACGGAGTGAAGAAGTTGACGAAGTGGACGAAGTGGACAAACTTGACGATGTTGAAGAAGTTGACGAAGTTGACGAAGTGGAGGAAGTGGAGCAAGTGGAGCAAGTGGAGGAAGTGGAATAAGTGGACGAAGTTGACGAAGTTGACGAAGTGGAGGAAGTGCACGAAGTGGATGAAGTGGAGGAAGTGGACGAATTGGACGAAGTGGACGAAGTGGAGGAACTGGATGAGGACGATGCAATGGACGAAGTGGAGGAAGTGGATGAAGTGGAGGAAGTGGATGAAGTAGAGGAAGTGGAGGAAGTGGAGAAAGTGGAATAAGCGGATGAAGTTGAAGAAGTTTACGAAGTGGACGAAGTTGAGGAAGTGGAGGAAATGGACGAAGTGGAGGAAGTGGAGGAAGTGGAGGAAGTGGAGGAAGTGGAGGAAGTTGACGAAATAGAGGAAGTGGATGAAGTTGACGAAGTGGACGAAGC
This sequence comes from Vigna umbellata, assembly GCF_029865625.1. Classification (NCBI taxonomy): domain Eukaryota; kingdom Viridiplantae; phylum Streptophyta; class Magnoliopsida; order Fabales; family Fabaceae; genus Vigna; species Vigna umbellata. The sequence continues at coordinate 5,041,640 of NC_142174.1, read as the reverse complement.
GGACGAAGTGAATGAAGTGGAAGAAGTTGACGAAGTGGACGAAGCGGACGAAGTGGTGGAAGTGGACGAAGTGGAGGAAGTGGAGTAAGTAGAGGAAGTGCACGAAGTGGACGAAGTGGATGAAGTGAACGAAGTTGACGAAGTTGACGAAGTTGACGAAGTGGGCAAAGTGGAAGAAGTTGACGAAGTGGAGGAAGTTGACGAAGTGGAGGAAGTTGACGAAGTGGAGGAAGAGGACGAAGTTGATGGAGTGAAGAAGTTGACGAAGTGGACGAAGTGGACAAACTTGACGATGTTGAAGAAGTTGACGAAGTTGACGAAGTGGAGGAGGAAGTGGAGGAAGTGCAGGAAGTGGAGGAAGTGTAGGAAGTGGAGGAAGTGGAGGAAGTGGAATAAGTGGACGAAGTTGACGAAGTTGACGAAGTGGACGAAGTGGACGAAGTGGACGAAGTGGACGAAGTAGAGGAATTGGACGAGGTCGATGCAGTGGATGAAGTGGAGGAAGTGCATGAAGTGGAGGAAGTGGATGAAGTAGAGGAAGTGGAGGAAGTGGACTAAGTGGAGGAAGTGGAGGAAGTGGAGGAAGTGGAGGAAGTTGACGAATTTGACGAAGTGGACGAAGTTGAGGAACTGGAGGAAGTTGACGATGTGGAGGAAGTTGACGATGTTGAAGAGTTGACGAAGTGGAGGAGGTGGAGGAAGTGGACGAAGTCGACACAGTGGACGAAGTGGAGGAAGTACAGGAAGTGGAGGAAGTGGAGAAAGTGGAATAACTGGACGAAGTTGACGAAGTGGAGGAGGTGGAGGAAGTGGAGAAAGTGGAGGAAGTTGACGAAGTTGAAGAAGTTGACGAAGTGGACGAAGTGGAGGAAGTGGACGAAGTGGAGGAAGTGGATGAATTGGAGGAAGTGGAGGAAGTGGACGAAGTGGGCGAAGTGGAGGAAGTGGAGAAAGGGGAGGAAGTTGACGAAGTTGAAGAAGTTGACGAAGTGGACGAAGTGGAGGAAGTGGAGTAAGTGGATGAAGTGGAGGAAGTGGAGGAAGTGGACGAAATGGACGAAGTGGAGGAAGTGGAGGAAGTCGACGAAGTGGAGGAAGTGGATGAAATTGACGAAGTAGACGAAGGGGAAGAAGTGGTGGAAGTGGACGAAATGGAGGAAGTGGACAAAGTTGACAAAGTGGACGAACTGGAGGAAGTGGAGGACGTGGACGAAGTTGACGAAGTGGACGAAGTTGATGAAGGTGACGAAGTGGACGAAGTTGACGAAGTTGACGAAGTGGACGAAGGTGACGAAGTGGAGGAAGTTGACGAAGTAGAGGATATGGACGAAGTTGACGAAGTGGACGAAGTGGACAAAGTTGAAGGAAGGGGAGGAAGTGAATGAAGTCGACGCAGTGGACGAAGTGGAGGAAGTGGATGAAGTGGAGGAAGTGGAGGAAGTAGAGGAAGTGGAGGAAGTGGAGAAAGTGCAATAAGTGGACGAAGTTGACGAAGTGGAGGAAGTAGAGGAAGTGGAGAAAGGGAGGAAGTTGACGAAATTGACGAAGTGGACGAAGTGGAGGAAGTGGAGGAGGTGGAGGAAGTGGAGGAAGTCGACGAAGTGGAGGAAGTGGATGAAGTTGACGAAGTGGACGAAGTGAACGAACTGGAAGAAGTGGAGGAAGTTGACGAAGTGGACGAAGTTGACGAAGTGGACGAAGTTGACGAAGTGGAGGAAGTTGACAAAGTGGAGGATGGGGACGAAGTGGAGGAAGTGGACGAAGTTGACGAAGTGGACGAAGTGGACAAAGTGGGGGAAGAGGAGGAAGTTGAGGAAGTGTACGAAGTGGAGGAAGTGGACGAAGTTGACGAAGTGGACGAAGTAGACAAAGTGGACGAACGAAGTGGACGAAGTAGACAAACTGAACGAAGTGGAGGAAGTGGAGGAAGTGGACGAAGTGGACAAAGTGGACGAAGTTGACGATGTGAACGAACTGGAGGTAGTGGACGAAGTGGAAGAAGTGGACGAAGTTGACGAAGTGGACGAATTTGAGAAAGTTGACGAAGTTGACGAAGTGGAGGTAGTAGAGGAAGTGGAGCAAGTGGAGGAAGTGGAGGAAGTGGAATAAGTGGACGAAGTGGACGAAGTGGACGAAGTGGAGGAACTGGACGAGGTCGACGCAGTGGAGGAAGTGGAGGAAGTGGATGAAGTGTAGGAAGTGGAGGAAGTAGAGGAAGTGGAGGAAGTGGACTAAGTGGGCAAAGTGGACTAAGTGGAGGAAGTGGAGGAAGTGGAGGAAGTGGAGGAAGTGGAGGAAGTGGAGGAAGTGGAGGAAGTGGAGGAAGTGGAGGAAGTGGAGGAAGTTGACGAAGTGGACGAAGTGGACGCTGTGGAGGAAGTTGACGATGTTGAAGAAGTTGACGAAGTGGAGGAAGTGGACGAAGTTGATGCAGACTAAGTGGAGGAAGTGGAGGAAGTGGAATAAAGTGGAGGAACTAGAGGAAGTAGAGGAAGTGGACGAAGTGGAGAAAGTGGAATAAGTGGACAAAGTTGACGATGTGGAGGAAGTGGAGAAAGTGGAGAAAGTGGAGGAAGTTGACAAAGTTGAAGAAGTTTACGAAGTGGACGAAGTTGAGGAAGTGGAGGAAATGGACGAAGTGGAGGAAGTGGAGGAAGTGGAGGAAGTTGACGAAGTGGAGGAAGTGGATGAAGTTGACGAAGTGGACGAAGTGAACGAAGTGGAAGAAGTTGACGAAGTTCACGAAGTGGACGAGGCGGACGAAGTGGTTGAAGTGGACGAAGTGGAGGACGTGGAGTAAGTAGAGGAAGTGCACGAAGTGGACGAAGTGGATGAAGTGAATGAAGTTGACGAAGTTGAAGAAGTTGACGAAGTTGAATAAGTGGACAAAGTGGAAGAAGTTGACGAACTGGACGAAGTTGACGAAGTGGAGGAAGTTGACGAAGTTGACGAAGTGGAGGAAGAGGACGAAGTTGACGGAGTGAAGAAGTTGACGAAGTGGACGAAGTGGACAAACTTGACGATGTTGAAGAAGTTGACGAAGTGGACGACAAGGAGGAAGTGAAGGAAGTGGAGGATGTGGACGAAGTAGACGAAGTGGACGAAGTTGACGAAGTGGACGAAGTGGACGAATTGGACAAAGTGGAGGAAGTGGAGGAAATGGAGGAAGTGGAGGAAGTGTACGAAGTGGAGGAAGTGGAGAAAGGGGAGGAAGTTGACGAAGGTGAAGAAGTTGACGAAGTGGACGAAGTGGAGTAAGTGGATGAAGTGGAGGAAGTGGAGGAAGTGGAGGAAGAGGACGAAGTTGAAGAAGTTGACGAAGTGGACGAAGTGGAGGAAGTGGAGAAAGGGGAGGAAGTTGACGAAGTTGAAGAAGTTGACGAAGTGGACGAAGTGGACGAAGTGGAGTAAGTGGATGAAGTGGAGGAAGTGGAGGAAGAGGACGAAATGGACGAGGTTGAGGAAGTGCAGGAAGTGGAGGAAGTCGACGAAAATGAGGAAGTCGATGAAGTTGACGAAGTGGACGAAGTGGAAGAAGTTGAAGAAGTTGAAGAAGTGGACGAAGCGGACGAAGCGGACGAAGTGGTGGAAGTGGACGAAGTGGAGGAAATGGAGTAAGTAGAGGAAGTGCACGAAGTGGACGAAGTTGACGAAGTGGAGGAAGTTGACAAAGTTGACGAAGTGCAGGAAGTTGACGAAGTGGAGGAAGAGGACGAAGTTGACGGAGTGAAGAAGTTGAGGAAGTGGACGAAGTGGACAAACTTGACGATGTTGAAGAAGTTGACGAAGTGGAGGAAGTGAAGGAAGTGGAGGATATGGACGAAGTAGACGAAGTGGACGAAGTGGACAAAGTTGACGAAGTTGACGAAGTGGACGAAGTGGAGGAAGTGGACTAAGTGGACGAAGTGGATGAAGTGGACGAAGTGGACGAAGTGGAGGAAGATGACGAAGTTGAGGAAGAGGACGAAGTGGAGGAAGTGGAGGAAGTGGAGGAAGTGGAGGACGTGGACGAAGTGGACGAAGTTGATGAAGTTGACGAAGTGGACGAAGTTGACGAACGAAGAGGACAAAGTGGACGAAGGTGACGAAGTAGACAAAGTGAACGGAGTGGAGGAAGTGGAGGAAGTCGACTAAGTGGACGAAGTGGACGAAGTTGACGAAGTGGAGGAAGTGGAGGATGTGGACGAAGTTGACGAAGTGGACTAAGTGGGAGGAAGATGAGGAACTGGACGAAGTGGAACAAGTGGAGGAAGTGGAGGAAGTGGAGGAAGTTTACGAAGTGGAGGAAGTGGAGGAAGTGGAGAAAGTGGAGGAAGTGGAGGAAGTGGACGAAGTGGACGATGTTGACGAGGTTGACGAAGTTGAAGAAGTGGACGAAGTAGAGGAAATGGAGGAAGTAGAGAAAGTGCACGAAGTGGAGGAAGTGGACGAAGTGAACGAAGTTGACGAAGTTGACGAAGTTGACGAAGTGGACGAAGTCGACGAAGTGGAGGAAGTGGAGGAAGTGGAGGAAGTGGAGTAAGTGGAGGAAGTGGACGAAGTTGACGAAGTTGACAAAGTGGAAGAATTGGTGGAAGTGGACGAAGGGGAGGAAGTGGAGGAAGGGGAGGAAGTGGAGGAAGTTGAGGAAGTGGAGGAAGTGGAGGGAGTGGAGGAAGTGGAGGAAGTGGACGAAGTTGACGAAGTTGACGAAGTGGAGGAAGTGCACGAAGTGGACGAAGTCAACGAAGTCAACGAAGTTGACGAAGTGGACGAAGTTCACGAAGTTCAAGAAGTGGACGAAGTTGACAAAGTTGACGAAGTTAGCGAAGTTGACGAAGTTGACAAAGTTGCCGAAGTTGACGAAGTGGACGAAGTGGTGGAAGTGGACGAAGTGAACGAAGTGGAGGAAGTGCACGAAGTGGACGAAGTGAACGAAGTGGAGGAAGTGCACTAAGTGGACGAAGTGAACGAAGTTGACCAAGTTGACGAAGTGGACGTAGTGGAGGAAGTGCACTAAGTGGACGAAGTGAATGAAGTTGACCAAGTTGACGAAGTGGACGAAGTTGACGAAGTGGAGGAAATTGACGAAGTGGAGGAAGTGGAGGAAGTGGAGGAAGTGGAATAATTGGACGAAATTGACGAAGTTGACGAAGTGGAGGAAGTAGACGAAGTTGACGAAGTTGAAGAAGATATCGAAGTGGACGAAGTGGAAAAAGTGGAGGAAGTGGAGGAAGTTGACGAAGTGCAGGAAGTGGAGGAAGTGGAGAAAGTGGAGGAAGTGGAGGAAGTGGACGAAGTGAACGAAGTGGACAAAGTTGACGAAGTGGACGAAGCGGACGAAGTGGTGGAAGTGGAGGAAGCGGAGGAAGTGGAGGAAGTATAGGAAGTGCACGAAGTAGAGGAAGTGGACGAAGTGGGCGAAGTTGACGAAGTGGACGAAGTGGACGAAGTGGAAGAAGTGGACGAAGTTGAGGAAGTGGACGAAATTGACAAAGTTGACGAAGTGGACAAAGTTGACGAAGTGGAGGAAGAGGACGAAGTTGACGAAGTTGATGAAGTTGATGAAGTTGAAGAAGTGGACGAAGTTGACGAAGTGGAGGAAGTGGAGGAAATGGATGAAGTGGAGGATGTAGAGGAGGTGGAGGAAGTGGACAAAGTGGACGAAGTGGAGGAAGTGGAGGAAGTGGAATAAGTGGACGAAGTTGACGAAGTGGAGGAAGTGGAGGAAGTGGAGAAAGTGGAGGAAGTTGACGAAGTTGAAGAAGTTGACGAAGTGGACGAAGTGGACGAAGTGGACGAAGTGGACTGAGTGGAGGAAGTGGATGAAGTTTACAAAGTGGATGAAGTAGAGGAAGTGGAGGAAGTGGAGGAAGTGGAGAAAGTTGAGGAAGTGGACGAAGTTGACGAAGTGGAGGAAGTGGAGGAAGTGGACAAAGTGGAGGAAGTGGCGGAAGTGGACGAAATGGTCGAAGTTGACGAAGTTGACGAAGCGGAAGAACTGGTGCAAGTGGACGAAGGGGAGGAAGTGGAGGAAGTGCACGAAGTGGACGAAGTCAACAAAGTTGACAAAGTGGACGAAGTTGACGAAGTTCACGAAGTGGACGAAGTTGACAAAGTTGACGAAGTTGACGAAGTGGACGAAGTGGACGAAGTTGACGAAGTGGACGAAGTTAGCGAAGTGGACGAAGTTGAAAAAGTTGACGAACTTGACGAAGTTGATGAAGCGGACGAAGTGGTGGAAGTGGACGAAGGGGAGGAAGTGGAGGAAGTGCACGAAGTTGACGAAGTTGACCAAGTTGACGAAGTGGACGTAGTTGACGAAGTTGACGAAGTTGACGACGTGGAAGAGTTGACGAAGTGGACGAAGTTGACGAAGTGGAGGAAGTTGACGAAGTTGACGAAGTGGAGGAAGGGGAGGAAGTGGAGGAAGTGGAATAATTGGACGAAATGACGAAGTTGACGAAGTGGAGGAAGTGGAGGG
>NC_142174.1:4980864-5035077 GCF_029865625.1 Vigna umbellata | reverse complement strand
AAACTAGGCCGTGAGTCCTTTGGGAGAACGATACTTGGTCTTACCAAGTTTATTACTTGAAACGATTCGGTCATACTTGCCGATTGTGAAACAAGTTTGTGACATCATATTTTGGTGCTTACAAATTTGTCCATCACCACTCCGTCCACTTCTCCTACTTCTTCCACTTCTTCTTGGTCTTCTTTCAGTTCTTCTTATTGTTCTTCTTCTTGTTGTTGTTCTTCTTCCACTTCGTCCAATTCGTCCCCTTCGACCACTTCGTCCACTTCGTCCACTTCGTCCACTTCGTGAACTTCGTCTACCTCTTCCACTTCTTCCACTTCGTCCACATCGTCCACTTCGTCCACTTTGTCAATTTCGTCCACTTTATCTACTTCGTCCACTTCTCCCACTTCCACTTCTTCTTCTTATTCTTCTTCCACTTGTTCTTCTTGTTCTTCTTCTTGTTCATCTTGTTCTGATTATTCTTCTTCTTCCACTTCTTCCACTTTGTCCACTTCGTCCACTTCTTCCAATTCGTTCACTTCGTCCACTTCGTCAACTTCGTCAACTTCCTTAACTTCTTCCACTTCTTCCAGTTCGTCTAGTTCTTCCACATCGTCCACTTTGTCCACTTCGTCCACTTCGTCTACTTCATCCACTTCTCCCACTTCCACTTCCACTCCTTATTCTTTTTCCACTTCTTCTTCTTGTTCTTCTTCTTGTTCATCTTGTTCTGCTTATTCTTCTTCTTCCACTTCTTCCACTTCGTCCACTTGGTCGACTTCGTCCACTTCAGTCCACTTGTTTCACTTCGTCCACTTCGCCCATTTCGTCCACTTCGTCCACTTCGTCCACAACGTCCTCTTCGTCAACTTCGTCCACTTCTTCCACTTCTTCCAGTTCGTCCACTTCGTCTACTTCTTCTTCCCTTTCTTCTTCCACTACTTCTTCTTGTTCTTGTTCTTCTTCTTCTTCTTCTTCGTCCACTTCGTCAACTTCGTCCACTTCGTCCACTTGGTCCACTTCTTCCAGTTCGTCAACTTCGTCCACTTCTTCCGCTTCTTCTTCTTGTTCTTCTTCCACTACTTATTCTTGTTCTTCTTGTTCTTCTTGTTGTTCTTCTTCTTCTTCTTCCACATCGTCAATTTCGTCCATTTCGTCCACTACGACCACTTCATCCATTTCGTCCACTTCTCCCACTTCTTCCACTTCTTCTTGTTCTTCTTCTTGTTGTTCTTCTACTTCTTCTTCTTCCACTTCGTCGACTTCGTGAACTTCGTCCACTTGGTCCATTTGGTCCACTTCATCCATTTCGTCCAATTCGTCCAATTCGTCCACTTTGTCCACTTCGTTCACTTCGTCCACTTCGTCCACCTCGTCCACGTGGTCCACGTCGTCCACTCCGTCCACTTCTCCCAGTTCTTCCACTTCTTCTTGTTCTTCTTCTTGTTCTTCTTCCACTTCGTCCAATTCGTCCCCTTCGTCCACTTTGTCAACTTCGTCCACTTTGTCAACTTCGTCCACTTTGTCTACTTCGTCCACTTCTCCCACTTCCACTTCTTCTTATTCTTATTCCAATTCTTCGTCTTGTTCTTCTTCTTGTTCATCTTGTTCTGCTTATTCTTCTTCTTCCACTTCTTCCACTTCATCCAATTCGTCCACTTCGTCCACTTCGTCCACTTCGTCCACTTCGTCCACTTCGTCCACTTCGTCCACTTCGTCCACTTCGTCCACTTCGTCCACTTCGTCCACTTCGTCCACTTCGTCCACTTCGTCCACTTCGTCCACTTCGTCCACCTCGTCCACGTGGTCCACGTGGTCCACGTCGTCCACTCCCTCGGCTTCTCCCACTTCTTCCACTTCTTCTTGGTCTTCTTCTAGTTGTTCTTCTTGTTCTTCTTCTTGTTCTTCTTGTATTTGTTGTTCTTCTTCCCCTTCGTCCAATTCGTCCCCTTCGTCCACTTGGTCCACTTCGTCCACTTTGTCCACTTCGTACACTTCGTCAACTTCGTCCACTTCTTCCACTTCGTCCACATCGTCCACTTCGTCCACTTTGTCAACTTCGTCCACTTTATCTACTTCGTCCACTTCTTCTTCCCTTTCTTCTTCCACTACTTCTTCTTGTTCTTGTTCTTCTTCTTCTTATTGTTGTTGTTGTTCTTCGTCCACTTCGTCAACTTCGTCCACTTCGTCCACTTCGTCCACTTCTTCCAGTTCGTCAACTTCGTCCACTTCTTCCGCTTCTTCTTCTTATTCTTCTTCCACTACTTATTCTTTTTCTTCTTGTTCTTGTTCTTGTTCTTCTTCTTCCACTTCGTCCATTTCGTCCACTACGACCACTTCGTCCAGTTCGTACACTTCGTCCACTTCTCCCACTTCTTCCACTTCTTCTTGTTCTTCTTCTACTTCTTCTTCTTCCACTTCTCGACTTCGTGAACTTCGTCCACTTGGTCCACTTCGTCCACTTCATCCATTTCGTCCAATTCGTCCAATTCGTCCACTTTTTCCACTTCGTTCACTTCGTCCACTTCGTCCACGTGGTCCACGTGGTCCACTCCGTCCACTTCTTCCACTTCTTCCTGTTCTTCTTCTAGTTCTTCTTCTTGTTCTTGCTCTTCTTGTTGTTCTTCTTCCACTTCGTCCAATTCGTCCCCTTCGTCCCCTTCGTCCGCTTTGTCCACTTTGTCCATTTCGTCCACTTCGTGAACTTCGTCCACTTCTTCCACTTCGTCCACAAAGTCCACTTCGTCCACTTGGTCAACTTCGTCAACTTTATCTACTTCATCCACTTCTCCCACTTCCACTTCTTCTTATTCTTCTTCCACTTCTTCGTGTTCATCTTGTTCTGCTTATTCTTCTTCTTCCTCTTCTTCCACTTCGTCCACTTCGTCAACTAAGTCCACTTCGTCCACTTCGTCCACTTCCTCCACTTCGTCCACTTCGTGCACTTCGTCCACTTTGTCCACTTTGTCCACTTCGTTCACTTCCTCCACTTCCTCCACTTCGTCAACTTCGTCGTCCACTTCGTTAACTTCATCAACTTCTTCCACTTCTTCCAGTTCGTCTAGTTCGTCCACATCGTCCACTTTGTCAACTTCGTCCACTTCGTCTACTTCGTCCACTTCTCCCACTTCCACTTTCACTCCTTATTCTTCTTCCACTTCTTCTTCTTGTTCATCTTGTTCTGCTTATTCTTCTTCTTCCACTTCTTCCACTTCTTCCACTTCGTGCACTTCGTCAACTTCGTCCACTTCGTCCATTTCGTCCATTTCGTCCACTTCCTCCACTTCGTCCGCTTCGCCCTCTTCGTCCACTTCGTCCACTTCATCCACTTCGTCCATTCGTCTAGTTCGTCCTCTTCGTCAACTTCGCCCACTTCGTCAACTTCTTCCACTTTTTCCAGTTCGTCCAGTTCGTCCACTTCTTCTTCTTGTTCTTCCTCCACTACTTCTTCTTGTTCTTCTTCTTGTTCTTCTTCTTTTTCTTCTTCGTCCACTTCGTCAACTCCGTCCACTTCGTCCACTTGGTCCACTTCTTCCAGTTCGTCAACTTCGTCCACTTCTTCCGCTTCTTCTTCTTGTTGTTCTTCCACTACTTATTCTCGTTCTTCTTGGTCTTCTTCTTCTTCTTCTTCTTCTTCTTCCACTTCTTCAACTTCGTCCATTTCGTCCACTACGTCCACTTCGTCCATTTCGTCCACTTCTCCCACTTCTTCCACTTCTTCCTGTTCTTCTTCTTGTTCTTCTTCTACTTCTTCTTCTTCCACTTCCTCGACTTCGTGAACTTCGTCCACTTCGTCCACTTCATCCATTTCGTCCAATTCGTCCATTTCGTCCACTTCGTCCACTTCGTTCACTTTGTCCACTTTGTCCACTTCGTCCACCTCGTCCACTTGGTCCACGTCGTCCACTCCGTCCACTTCTCGCACTTCTTCCACTTCTTCTAGTTCTTCTTCCAGTTCTTCTTCATGTTCTTCTTCCTTTTCTTGTTCTTGTTCTTGTTCTTCTTCCACTTCGTCCAATTCGTCCCCTTCTTCCACTTCGTCCACTTCGTCCACATCGTCCACTTCGTCCACTTTGTGAATTTCGTCCACTTTATCTACTTCGTCCACTTCACCCACTTCCACTTCTTCTTCTTATTCTTGTTCCACTTCTTCTTGTTCTTCTGCTCGTTCATCTTGTTCTGCTTATTCTTCTTCTTCCACTTCTTCCACTTCGTCCACTTCGTGCACTTCGTCCACTTCGTCAACTTCGTCAACTTCGTCCACTTCGTGAACTTCATCCACTTCTTCCACTTCTTCCAATTCGTCTAGTTCGTCCACATCGTCCACTTTGTCAACTTCGTCGACTTCTCCCACTTCCACTTCCAGTCCTTATTCTTCTTCCACTTCTTGCACTTCTTCCACTTCGTCCACTTCGTCCATTTCGTCCACTTTTTCCACTTCGTCCACTTCGCCCACTTCATCCACTTCGTCCGTGACGAGTCACCATTTTTCATTATACACTTAGCTTCCAACACCATATTTTGTCAGGGAATTGTGCTTAATTATCAATTATTCTTGCATTTTCATTATTTGGGCTCAATTTCAAGACTAATTGTTATTTTATTTAATTTGCATTATTTGGGCTTAATTATTTCAATCACATTTTTGTGTAGAACAATCACGGTTGAAAGGTTGAGAAAGATCTGCTGAAGATGAACGAACGGTCTTCTAAAGGATTGAACGAACGATCTTCTAAAGGATTGAACGAACAGTCTGTGAAAGATTACATTAAATGGCCGAACAATCCTCAACGAACGGCACTGCATTTGTTCATTGAACCGAACGACATGAACCTTTCATTGAACCGAACGTTCAGCTACCAATAATGGGCGAGCACGGGAATGGAATTGTAGTGACCGAACGGTCTTGTAAAGACTGAACTGCACACCATCTCCTGAGCCTCTAGTGACCGAACGGTGGGATCCTTTATTAACCGAACGGTCAGATGAGATGACCAGATATTGCAAACACAATTTGGCAATTCAAGAGGGTGGCCACGTCAGTGTTAGAAGGGCAGTTTTGACTTTTGGGGTCTATATACCCCAAAATTCACCTTCACTTGCCCTAAGTCTTCCAGCTGCCACCAGACGTTTTCTCTTGAGAGCATCTTTTTCCTCCTCCCCTTGGGAGGTTTTGGGTTTGTTTTCATTTTCCATCTTCATCTTCATGTATTGAATGTTATCTAATGTAAATTCTAATTTCCACTTTGTGTTCTTTATTTGATGTTGTTGAATCTTTATTTTCATTTACGCATTACCTTTCGTTTCCAATCCCGTTTTCACGTTTAGATTTTGGATCCAATTACTTTGATTTTCCAATTTATTGTGAGTATCGTCTCTGCTTAATTCGTTTAATCCAGTTTCATTGTTTATTTCCAATTGTGCATTTTAATTCTGTCAGATTTTTGTTTCCATTTTACGTTTTCAACTTTGTTCATTTATGTTTTTCAGCTTATTTTCACTACAGCCTCTGTTTGTGGTTTGATTTACGTTTTCTAGTTGTGTTTAAAAGTTCATTTTTCTTCATTCCAGCTCTGCATGTTAGTTCCAGTTCAACTAGTTCAATTTATTGTTCACCGCGTTTTCTGGTTCATTTCTGCAACGTTTTGTGCTTCTCCATTTAGACAGTCCGGTTTTTAACTTTGTACCGTTCGGTCTCTAACATGTTAAGAGACCGTTCGGCTTTTTCTGCTAAGTTTTCAATATCTGCTTTTTTCTTAACGTTCGGCCTAAGTGCACAACCATTCGGTCTCTAACGTCACTGTTAGAGATCGTTCGTCCATATCTTTGTTCTGCTTTTTATTATCGTTGCTCTGTGACGTTCGGCTTGTCTTGTTCCTTGTTAGGACGCTCGGTATTTAGCGATCGTTCGCTCATTTCCTTTTTCGGAGACCGTTCGGTCTCAATGTTATTACCGCTCGGTTTTTACTTCTGTGCAATTTATAGTGCACCGTTCGGTCAGTGCTTTAGACCGTTCGGTCTTTTATATCACCGTTCGGTTTTAACACTTATGGTTAGAACGGTTCGGTTTTCTGCTTTCAGCTTTTAATTTTGTTAGTTGTCTTTAACTCCCAATTTTAATTTAATTCAATTTTCTGCACAAAACCTTACAAAACACCCCCCACTCCGTGTTAAATCTAAGACTGAACCCACAATATTGGTCCTTGAGAGACGACCTAGGAGTCACTTCCTAGTAACTATACTGCATTAATTTTGCAATCAACTTTTGTGTGAGGTGCGACCATCTCAACAGTCCACTTCGTCCTCTTTGTCAACTTCGTCCACTTCGTCAACTTCGTCCACTTCTTCCACTTCTTCCACTTCTTCCAGTTCATCCACTTCGTCCACTTCGTCCACTTCTTCTTCTTGTTATTCTTCCACTACTTCTTCTTGCTCTTCTTCTTGTTGTTCTTCTTCTTCTTGTTCTTCTTCGTCCACTTCGTCAACTTCTTCCACTTCGTCCATTTCTTCCGCTTCTTCTTCTTGTTCTTCTTCCACTACTTATTCTTGTTCTTCTTCTTCCACTTCGTCCACTTCGTCCATTTCGTCCACTTCGTCCATTTCGTCCACTTCTCCAACTTCTTCCACTTCTTCTTGTTCTTCTTCTTGTTCTTCTTCTACTTCTTCTTCTTCCACTTCGTCGACTTCGTGAACTTCGTCCACTTCATCCATTTCGTCCAATTCGTCCATTTCGTCCACTTCGTCCACTTCGTCCACTTCGTTCACTTCGTCCACTTCGTCCACTTCGTCCACCTCGTCCACTTGGTCCACGTCGTCCACTCCGTCCACTTCACGCACTTCTTCTCGTTTTTCGTCCAGTTTTTCTTCTTGTTCTTCTTCTTGTTCTTCTTCTTGTTCTTGTTCTTGTTCTTCTTCCACTTCGTCCAATTCGTCCCCTTCGTCCACTTCGTCCACTTCGCCCACTTTGTCCACTTCGTCCACTTCATCAACTTCGTCCACTTCTCCCACTTCCACTTCTTCTTATTATTCTTCTTCCACTTCTTCTTCTTGTTCTTCTTCTTGTTCATCTTGTTCTGCTTATTCTTCTTCTTCCACTTCTTCCACTTCGTCCACTTCGTGCACTTCGTCCACTTCGTCCACTTCGTGCACTTCGTTAACTTCGTCCACATCGTTAACTTCATCCACTTCTTCCACTTCTTCCAGTTCGTCTAGTTCGTCCACATCGTCCACTTTGTCAACTTCGTCCACTTCGTCTACTTCGTCCACTTCTCCCACTTCCCCTTCCACTCCTTATTCTTCTTCCACTTCTTCTTCTTGTTCTTCTTCTTGTTCATCTTGTTCTGCTTATGCTTCTTCTTCCCCTTCTTCCACTTCGTCCACTTCGTCAACTTCGACCACTTCGTCCACTTCGTCCACTTTGTCTATTTCGTCCACTTCGTACACTTCGTCCACTTCGCCCACTTCGCCCACTTCGTCCACTTCGTCCACTTCGTCCACTTCGTCCACTTCGTCCACTTCGTCCACTTCGTCCATTTCGTCCACTTCGTCCACTTCGTCCTCTTCGTCAACTTCGTCCACTTTGTCAACTTCGTCCACTTCTTCCAGTTCGTCCATTTCCTCCACTTCGTCCACTTCTTCTTCTTGTTCTTCTTCCACTACTTCTTCTTGTTCTTCTTCTTCTTCTTCTTCTTCTCCGTCCACTTCGTCAACTTCGACCACTTCGTCCACTTCGTCCACTTCGTCCACTTTGTCCATTTCGTCCACTTCGTCCACTTCGTCCACTTCGTCAACTTCGACCACTTCGTCCACTTCGTCCACTTCGTCCACTTCGTCCACTTCGTCCACTTCGCCCACTTCGCCCACTTCGTCCACTTCGTCCACTTCGTCCACTTCGTCCACTTCGTCCACTTCGTCCACTTCGTCCACTTCGTCCACTTCGTCTACTTCGTCCACTTCGTCCATTTCGTCCTCTTCGTCCACTTCGTCCACTTCGTCCACTTCGTCCTCTTCGTCAACTTCGTCCACTTTGTCAACTTCGTCCACTTCTTCCAGTTCGTCCATTTCCTCCACTTTGTCCACTTCTTCTTCTTGTTCTTCTACCACTACTTCTTCTTGTTCTTCTTCTTCTTCTTCTTCTTCTTCGTCCACTTCATCCACTTCTTGCACTTCTTCTTGTTCTTCTTTCAGTTCTTCTTCTTGTTCTTCTTTCAGTTCTTTTTCTTGTTCTTCTTTTTGTTCTTCTTCCACTTCGTCCAATTCGTCCCCTTCGTCCCCTTCGTCCACTTTGTCCACTTCGTCCTCTTCGTCTACTTCGTCCACTTCTCCCACTTCCACTTCTACTTATTCTTCTTCAACTTCTTCTTCTTGTTCGTCTTCTTGTTCATATTGTTCTGCTTATTCTGATTCTTCCACTTCATCCAGTTCTTCCACTTCTTCCAGTTTGTCTAGTTCGTCCACTTGATCCATTTCTTCTTCTTGTTCTTCTTCCACTAGTTCTTCTTCTTGTTCTTCTTCTCGTTCTTCTTCTTCCACTTCGTCCACTTCGACCACTTCGTCAACTTCGTCCAGTTCGTCAACTTCGTCCACTTGTTCCAGTTCGTCTAGTTCGTCCACTTCGTCAACTTCGTCAACTTCGTCCACTTCGTCCATTTTGTACACTTCGTACACTTCGTCCACTTCGTCCACTTCGTCCACTTCGTCAACTTCGTCCACTTCGTTCACTTCGTCCACTTCGTCCACTTCGTCCACTTCGTCCACTTCGTCCACTTCGTCCACTTCGTCCACGTCGTCCACTTTGTCCACCTCGTTCACTTCATCCACGTCGTCTACTCTATCCATTTCTCCCACTTCTTCCACTTCTTCCACTTCGTCCACTTCATCCACTTCTCCCACTTCCACTTCTTCTTATTCTTCTTCCACTTCTTCTTCTTGTTGATCTTGTTCTGCTTATTCTGCTTCCTCCACTTCGTCCACTTCTTCAACTTCGTCCACTTCGTGCACTTCATCCACATCGTGCACTTCGTCCTCTTCGTCCACTTCGTGCACTTCATCCACATCGTGCACTTCGTCCTCTTCGTCCACTTCGTCCACTTCTTCCACTTCGTCCTCTTCATCCACTTCGTCAACTTCGTCCAGTTCGTCAACTTCGTCGACATCGTCCACTTCTTCCAGTTCTTCCACTTCTTCCAGTTCGTCTAGTTCGTCCACTTCGTCCACATCGTCCACTTCGTCCACTTCATCTACGTCGTTCACTTCGTGCACTTTGTCCTCTTCGTCCACTTCGTCAACTTCGTCCACCTGGTCCTCTTCGTCAACTTTGTCAACTTCTTCCACTTCTTCCACTTCTTCCAGTTCGTCCACTTCGTCTATTTCGTCCACTTGTTCTTGTTGTTCTTCTTCCACTACTTCTTCTTCTTCTTCTTCTTCTTCTTCTTCGTCCACTTCTTCCATTTCGTCAACTTCGTCCACTTCTTCCACTTCTTCCGCTTCTTCTTCTTGTTCTTCTTCCACTACTTATTCTTGTTCTTCTTGTTCATCTATTTCTTCCACTTCATCAACTTCGTCCACTACGTCCATTTCATCCACTTCGTCCACTTGTCCCACTTCTTCCACTTCTTCTTGTTCTTCTGCTACTTCTTCTTCTTCCACTTTGTCGACTTCGTGAACTTCGTCCACTTGGTCCACTTGCTCCACTTCGTCCACTTCATCCATTTCGTCCATTTCTTTCATTTCGTCCACTTCGTCCACTTCGTCCACTTTGTCCACCTAGTCCACTTGGTCCACGTCGTCCACTCCGTCCACTTGTCCCACTTCTTCCACTTCTTCTTGTTCTTCTTCTTGTTCTTGTTCTTGTTCTTCTTCCACTTCGTCCAATTCGTCCCCTTCGTCCACTTTGTCCACTTCGTCCACTTCGTCAACTTCGTCCACTTCTTCCACTTCTTCCGCTTCTTCTTCTTGTTCTTCTTCCACTACTTATTCTTGTTCTTCTTGTTCATCTTCTTCTTCCACTTCATCAACTTCGTCCATTTCGTCCACTACGTTTGATGAGTCGTTATTTATTGAATTATATTTAGTTTATTGCACTTAAATAAACCAGGGAATTGTGTTTAATTGTTTGTTATTTCCCCGTTTTCCGAATTCTGCTTAATTTGGTCGGAAATTTGTAATTGTGCTAATTTGGGTTTTCTGAGCTGATTAAGTGCATTTTTTGAAGTGCAGGAAAATTTCGGAAATACATGTTGGGACATCAGGAAGAATGCCAAATAAATTCAAGACTCTCCAAACAGACATTTTTGAATTAATTAAATTGTAATTCGGTAGTTTAGAATTTCTGTATCAACTTTTACATTTTGGGACAATTTTTGGTAAAGTAGATTAGACCCAAAATGTGAAGGATTAATGACTTGGACCTAGGGTTTTTGTATGTGTGGACCCTACCCTAAAAAGGGACACACGGCCCTTAGAAAAGCAGCCGCCACTCCTCATATTTTGGCGGAGGCTTTTGTTTTTGAAGAAACGCTGGTTTTTATCTATGAATGGAAGCTGATTTTTTTTTTACTCCTCTTTGCTGATTTACTCATGGCCCCTTTAATTTGAGAATGAATTGGTGCTGAATGAGAGAATGCATGAGCAGGTCTCGGTCATCACTGCCACGTCCATGACGTACTGGAAGCTTGCACACGGATGCTGTTAGATTTCAATTGGTTTTTAATTTTATTTTGATTCATACGGATGGCTGGAACGGGAACGTAGAGCAACGTGTGTGCGTGCTGGATAATGGTGTGCGTGGAGTTGGATGTGTCTCGGTGGAAGCATTGCTTGAAGGCACATGGAAGAGCTGGAACGGTGATGGCTGGAAGAGTTGCACACGGGAATCAGCTTTTACGATTTTCATTGCTTTTAGAGATTAGGATGCGTTTTAAATAATGGATAGAAGTGGGAAGTCCAGCACACACGTGAGTCATCTTGTTTTTCTTTGCTTTTCAGAAATGCAGCTAATTAAAAGTTTGTTCGGTGATGGATCCATGAGAGAATCACACGTTGGAGTGTTGTTCGGTGATGGATGTGCATGAATTGAAAGTGGAAGGAGAGCACTTATTTTTGGCTTAGGGAATTGTGGGAAGCGAGTCCAGCCGCACCTGGGAAAGAAGAAAGAATTCATTTCACAAGAAAGGAGCACATGACACGGCTGGAAGAGGCAGAATAAAATAGAGACTGGTTAGGTGAAATGGAATTGCTTGGTACGGCTGGAAGCAAACACGGAGAAAGGTTTTTTTTTTTCTTGAGCTAATACTTTGCATAATGGAGTTGGAAGAAGTGAAGCACACAGCTGCACGGTTATTTGAGAGAAACGCTGATTCATTTTGCGTTGGGTGCTTTCAATTTTTTTATTCCAGCTTGGAGTAGTTTACTTGTTTAGTTTATTTCATTTGCCACGTTGATTCCTTTACTGTTCATGCATTGTTTTTTTTGATGTCGTTTCAATGATGGATGTACTTCATCTAGATGATTACAAAGTGCATTTAATTTTTTAGCTCATCATTGCATTTTAATAGTTTTGAATTCCTTTTTCTTATTTCTCTAATGCATTTAAATTAGTTTTGGCTTTAGGAATGTTTAATTTACTGTTATCATGTTGTCTGTTCTGTTCAGTTTATTTATCTTCTTGCATTTCCAATTTCCTCACTTATTTTAGAAACCGTTCGGTATTCACGCTTTGTTAATTCATTTCCCTGTTTTCAATTATGTTTGGTTGTATTTAATTTCCAGTCTTAATTTACATCATTTTTGAATCACAAAAACATTTTCAAACCCCCCCACTATGTGTTTGATCTGAGACTGAACCACATTTGGTCCTTGAGAGACGACCTAGGAGTCACTTCCTAGTACTATACTGCATTCTTTTATGCACAACTTTTGTTGGGAGGTGCGACCCTCTCATCAAAATGGCGCCGTTGCCGGGGACCAATGGTTCGGTCTTAGGTTTTTGTTGTGTTTGTGTGTGTTGTGTTTTGTCTTGTGTTGTGATGTGATGTGATGTGATGTTCTGTTTTGTGTGTGCGTGTTGCATGTATAAATGTGTTGTGTTTTATTTGTTTCGTGATTTTTAGTATTCTTCTTTTTCCATGTCTACCTATTTTGATTTCGTGAACACTGCTTGTTTTGCTAGTGCCTCTGATTATGATTCTCCTTCTGCATGTTACTCTGATTGTAATTCATATTCTGCTGATTTCTATGTTGAGAGCAATACGACTCATCCTCTAATTTCTGAGAGTGCTCTTTGTGAGCCGGTTTCACTTAAGGAGGATGATCTTCATTGTGATCTCACCCCTGGACTGATACATTTGCTGCCTAAGTTTCATGGTTTTGCAGGAGAATGCCCACACAGACATTTGGAGGAGCTCCACATCATGTGCTCTTCAATGAAGCCTCCAGATGTCCCTCTTGATTACATTTTCTTGAGCGCATTTCCGCATTCATTACAAGGAGCAGCTAAGGATTGGAATGACTCTCTTCCTCTAAGATCCGTTACCGATTGGGGATATCTTGAGCATCAGTTTCTGAGCAAATTTTCCCCTGTGCAATATGCTTACAGCAACGGTCTTGGATGGAATGACCCTACCTTGGGATGGTATGATGGTCCACAGCATCAATATCAAGAACCACCATTCCAAAGTACTTTTATGCCTCCACCAGTCCAGCAATACGAGAGTCAGCAGTATGATGCTTCTACCGAAACAGCTCCTCAGCCTTCTATTTCTGAGCCTACATTGCAGGAGTTGTTGGAGCAGATGACCATGCAGAACCTTCAGTTTCGGCAAGAGAACATGCAGTTCCAGCAAGAAATAGGAGCTGCCATTCAGAGTATGACTGATCAGATAGGGCAGATGGCCACTCAACTCGCTGAGGAACAGTCTCAAGATTCAGAGTTACCATTTCAGACTGTTCAGATTCCAGATGATGATGATAGTGGCATCAACATAGAAGATGGGGAGAAGAGTCATGAACTTACTATTGTGCCATCTACTTTCCCATCATCCTATGTCCCTACCCTTGCACCTGAGGAGAGTGATGAGTATTTTGAGGAGCAGGCAGAATTAAGCAGTGATCCTGAACCAGGTAGACCACCTTCATCTTCCCACACTTTAGCAATCTTCAAGGAAGAGGAGGTAAGCATACCTCAATTTGATTATGTTGATGATTACGTTGTTGAGAGGTATGCTGATGATTGTATTGTTGATGAGTCTGATTTTAATTTTCCCTCTATGCATGATGAGAACCAATTTTTGATATCACATCCAAATGTTTATTCTCCATGCACTGAACATGAATCTGAGTCTGTTGTTGATATTGCTTTTGAATTTGAAATTGATTCATGTTCTGAGAGTATATCTGTTGTTCAGCCTGTTACACTGGGATTGGGTGTTATACCCCTGCATATCATTTCTTTGGAAACACATCGCACTAACCATGTTGCAGGAGGTACACATGAATTTGATAGACAAACACCCACAGTGGAAAATAAAGGTGCTAACACTGACAAAAGCTTCAAGATCAATAGGCACCAGCTGAACCTGCTCATCAACAATCTTTGCTTCTTAAATCCAGCTGTGGATGATATTTCCCTGCTAGATCAAATCTGGAGGATGAAGCAGTTCGTCCTCAAAACCTTCTTGCTGGATACTGTGGTGGAAGACATCTCCCTGAAAGTCCAAAATTGGCAACTGCCACCATGATCAGGGGAGTTTTCTTTTCTCTTCTCCCGCTTTCCCTACTTTTATTGCACTTGTCCATGATCTGTTGACTGTTCTGATTGTTTGATCTGCTGATTGTGACACATTGAGGACACTGTGTAGTTTAAGTGTGGTCTATTGGGGGAGATTTGATTTTTCTTTGATAGTTTTTGTTTTCCGTGTTAAATTTTTTTCTTTTCTAGGTTATTTTTGTCGTGTCTTGTGTACAGTTTTACATGTTTATCTTGATTTCTGGACTTTGATTAGGTTGTAGATGTGTCTTTCACTTCATTGATACTCTGATTTGTTTGAAATCCTTGCTTTTCTCTGCTTGGGAAGATGATTATGATGTTTGAGAGGTTGATTTGATTGTGACATAAATTACCCTGTGTGAGAATTTGAGCCACTTTGTGTTCTTTCTTGTGTGTGATATGTCTCTTGATTGCTTGCACATATGCCTTGGCTTGACTCTTGTTGATAATTCTTGATTGATATGCATGTTTGGAAGTGATAAAGGCAGTTTTGTTCTTGAGCCTCTCTAGCCAAATAAGCTTACCTTGTTTTGATCCTTTGATAACCCCTTTTGAGCCTATACTTTCCCCCATTTCTTTGTTTTGAAGCTCATACACTAGCCCTAAGTGAAAAACCATGATTACCTTAACCTTAGGGAATTTTGGAGCTTTGGAAGTGTTTTGGGAACAAGTGTGGTCTCCTTGGGGTTTCTGATGAATTGGCTGGGTGGTTCCTCTTCTTGTTTTATGTTTGTAAATATGTTGTGTATCTTGTCTCTTATAGTTGTGTCCTAAACAGAGAGAAAAGAAAAGAGACAGGATGAAAAAATATAGAAAAAAAAATGAAAAAAAAAAGAAAAAAAAAATAATATTTTGTGAATAAGGGAGTCAAGAAGAGGATTGAATTAGAGGTTTTGGGTGTGAGTTGACTGTGTTTACACTTGTTCCCCATTGCTCCTCTATTTCTTTTGGTTTGTAGCTTCTCATCCATATTTATCCTCCCTTGTCCTTGGCCCCATTTCACCCATTAAAGACCTTTTGATTTGAACATGCATATGTTTTGAGTGTTGATATTAGAGGTTTGCCAAGTCTGTTGTTGTTTGCTTTCTTGAGTGCATTGAGTTGAAATTCTTCACCTTATACACTTGAGAGAAACACTGATAGTGCATCTGTGAGGTTTTGTTACTTTTGATTCACCTCTTGAGCTGATTGATCATTTTGCCATGTCTTGAATTGCTTGGATGATTTAATGAGTATCTGCTTTCTCTGATTGATTCTGTGTTGGATATTGTCTACTTCCTTTCTTGGTCCAGATTCCTGGAGAACTGTGTAATTCTGTTTCTGTTCCTGTTTTGGAGTCTTTGTTGTCTGTCTGTCGAGTCTGTGTCACCTCCCTGATGTTTGAGTAGTTCCCTGGTTTTCGTCTTGGTTTTGCCCAGGAGTGCAAAAGACTAAGTGTGGTCTATTTTGATGAGTCGTTATTTATTGAATTATATTTAGTTTATTGCACTTAAATAAACCAGGGAATTGTGTTTAATTGTTTGTTATTTCCCGTTTTCCGAATTCTGCTTAATTTGGTCGGAAATTTGTAATTGTGCTAATTTGGGTTTTCTGAGCTGATTAAGTGCATTTTTGAAGTGCAGGAAAATTTCGGAAATACATGTTGGGACATCAGGAAGAATGCCAAATAAATTCAAGACTCTCCAAACAGACATTTTTGAATTAATTAAATTGTAATTCGGTAGTTTAGAATTTCTGTATCAACTTTTACATTTTGGGACAATTTTTGGTAAAGTAGATTAGACCCAAAATGTGAAGGATTAATGACTTGGACCTAGGGTTTTTGTATGTGTGGACCCTACCCTAAAAAGGGACACACGGCCCTTAGAAAAGCAGCCGCCACTCCTCATATTTTGGCGGAGGCTTTTGTTTTTGAAGAAACGCTGGTTTTTATCTATGAATGGAAGCTGATTTTTTTTTTACTCCTCTTTGCTGATTTACTCATGGCCCCTTTAATTTGAGAATGAATTGGTGCTGAATGAGAGAATGCATGAGCAGGTCTCGGTCATCACTGCCACGTCCATGACGTACTGGAAGCTTGCACACGGATGCTGTTAGATTTCAATTGGTTTTTAATTTTATTTTGATTCATACGGATGGCTGGAACGGGAACGTAGAGCAACGTGTGTGCGTGCTGGATAATGGTGTGCGTGGAGTTGGATGTGTCTCGGTGGAAGCATTGCTTGAAGGCACATGGAAGAGCTGGAACGGTGATGGCTGGAAGAGTTGCACACGGGAATCAGCTTTTACGATTTTCATTGCTTTTAGAGATTAGGATGCGTTTTAAATAATGGATAGAAGTGGGAAGTCCAGCACACACGTGAGTCATCTTGTTTTTCTTTGCTTTTCAGAAATGCAGCTAATTAAAAGTTTGTTCGGTGATGGATCCATGAGAGAATCACACGTTGGAGTGTTGTTCGGTGATGGATGTGCATGAATTGAAAGTGGAAGGAGAGCACTTATTTTTGGCTTAGGGAATTGTGGGAAGCGAGTCCAGCCGCACCTGGGAAAGAAGAAAGAATTCATTTCACAAGAAAGGAGCACATGACACGGCTGGAAGAGGCAGAATAAAATAGAGACTGGTTAGGTGAAATGGAATTGCTTGGTACGGCTGGAAGCAAACACAGAGAAAGGTTTTTTTTTTCTTGAGCTAATACTTTGCATAATGGAGTTGGAAGAAGTGAAGCACACAGCTGCACGGTTATTTGAGAGAAACGCTGATTCATTTTGCGTTGGGTGCTTTCAATTTTTTTATTCCAGCTTGGAGTAGTTTACTTGTTTAGTTTATTTCATTTGCCACGTTTGATTCCTTTACTGTTCATGCATTGTTTTTTTTGATGTCGTTTCAATGATGGATGTACTTCATCTAGATGATTACAAAGTGCATTTAATTTTTTAGCTCATCATTGCATTTTAATAGTTTTGAATTCCTTTTTCTTATTTCTCTAATGCATTTAAATTAGTTTTGGCTTTAGGAATGTTTAATTTACTGTTATCATGTTGTCTGTTCTGTTCAGTTTATTTATCTTCTTGCATTTCCAATTTCCTCACTTATTTTAGAAACCGTTCGGTATTCACGCTTTGTTAATTCATTTCCCTGTTTTCAATTATGTTTGGTTGTATTTAATTTCCAGTCTTAATTTACATCATTTTTGAATCACAAAAACATTTTCAAACCCCCCCACTATGTGTTTGATCTGAGACTGAACCACATTTGGTCCTTGAGAGACGACCTAGGAGTCACTTCCTAGTACTATACTTCATCAACTTCGTCCATTTCGTCCACTACGTCCATTTCATCCACTTCGTCCACTTGTCCCACTTCTTCCACTTCTTCTTGTTCTTCTACTACTTCTTCTTCTTCCACTTTGTCGACTTTGGTCCACTTGCTCCACCTCGTCCACTTCATCCATTTCGTCCATTTCTTTCATTTCGTCCACTTCGTCCACTTCGTCCACTTTGTCCAGCTAGTCCACTTGGTCCACGTCGTCCACTCCGTCCACTTGTCCCACTTCTTCCACTTCTTCTTGTTCTTCTTCCAGTTCTTCTTCTTGTTCTTGTTCTTGTTCTTCTTCCACTTCGTCCAATTCGTCCCCTTCGTCCACTTTGTCTACTTCGTCCACTTCGTCAACTTCGTCCAGTTCTTCCACTTCTTCCAGTTCGTCTAGTTCATCCACATCGTCCACTTTGTCAACTTCGTCCACTTCGTCTACTTCGTCCACTTCTCCCACTTCCACTTCTTCTTCTTATTCTTCTTCCACTTCTTCTTCTTGCTCTTCTTCTTGTTCCTCTTGTTCTGCTTCTTCTTCTTCTTCTTCCACTTCTTCCACATCTTCTTATTCTTCTTCCACTTCTTCCACTTCGTGCACTTCATCCACATCGTGCACTTCGTCCTCTTCCTCCACTTCGTCCACTTCGTCCACTTCTTCCACTTCGTCCACTTCATCCACTTCGTCCACTTCTTCCACTTCGTCCACTTCGTCAACTTCGTCCACTTAGTGGACATCGTCCACTTCATCCAGTTCTTACACTTCTTCTAGTTCGTCTAGTTCGTACACTTCATCAACTTCTTCGTCTTGTTCTTCTTCCACTACTTCTTCTTTTTTTTTTGTTCTTCTTCTTCTTCTTCTTCTCGTTCTTCTTCTTCCACTTTGTCCACTTCGACCACTTCGTCAACTTCGTCCTGTTCGTCAACTTCGTCCACTTGTTCCAGTTCGTCTAGTTCGTCCACTTCGTACACTTCTTCCATTTCTTACACTTCGTACACTTCGTCCACTTTGTCCACTTCGTCAACTTCGTCCACTTCGTCCACTTGTTCCAGTTCGTCTAGTTCGTCCACTTCGTCCAGTTCGTCCACATTGTCCACTTCGTCCACGTCGTCCACTTTGTCCACCTCGTCCACTTCATCCACGTCGTCCACTATATCCAATTCTCCCACTTCTTCCACTTCTTCTTCTTATTCTTCTTCCACTTCATCTTTTTGTTCTTCTTCTTGTTCTTCGTGTTCTCGTTCTTCTTCTTCTTGTTCTTGTTCTTCTTCTTCCACTTCGTCCCCTTTGTCCACTTCGTCCACTTCTCCCACTTCCTCTTCTTCTTATTCTTCTTCCACCTCTTCTTCTTGTTCCTCTTCTTGTTCTTCTTCTTGTTCATCTTGTTCTGCTTATTCTGCTTCTTCCACTTCGTCCACTTCTTCAACTTCGTCCACTATGTGCACTTCGTCCACTTCGTGCACTTCGTCCACATCGTGCACTTTGTCCTCTTCGTCCACTTCGTCCACTTCGTCAACTTCGTCCACTTCGTCGACATCGTCCACTTCTTCCAGTTCTTCCACTTCTTCCAGTTCGTCTAGTTCGTCCACTTCGTCCACTTCATCCACATCGTCCACATCGTCCACTTCGTCCACTTCGTCAACTTCGTCGAATTCGTCTCCTTCGTTCACTTCGTCCACTTGCTCCACTTTGTCAACTTCGTCCACTTGTTCCGTTTCTTCCACTTCTTTCCAGTTCGTCTAGTTCGTCTACATCGTGCACTTTGTCAACTTCGTCCACTTCATCTACTTCGTCCACTTCTCCAACTTCCACTTCTTCTTCTTATTCTTCTTCCACTTCTTCTTCTTGTTCTTCTTCTTGTTCATCTTGTTCTGCTTATTCTTCTTCTTCCACTTCTTTCCAGTTCGTCTAGTTCGTCTACATCGTCCACTTCGACCACTTTGTCAACTTCATCCACTTCATCTACTTCGTCCACTTCTCCTACTTCCACTTCTTCTTCTTATTCTTCTTCCACTTCTTCTTCTTGTTCTTCTTCTTGTTCATCTTGTTCTGCTTAATCTTCTTCTTCCACTTCTTCCACTTCGTGCACTTCGTCCACTTCGTACACTTCGTCCACTTCGTGCACTTCCTCCACTTCGTGCATTTCGTCCACTTCGTGCGCTTCGTCCACTTCGTCCATTTCGTCCACTTCGTGCACTTCGTTCACTTCGTCCACTTCGTTCACTTTGTCCCCTTCGTCACTTCGTCCACTTCGTTAACTTCATCCACTTCTTCTACTTCTTCCAGTTCGTCTAGTTCGTCCACATCGCCCACTTTGTAAACTTCGTCCACTTCGTCTACTTCGTCCACTTCTGCCACTTCCACTTCCACTCCTTATTCTTCTTCCACTTCTTCTTCTTGTTCTTCTTCTTGTTCATCTTGTTCTGCTTATTCTTCTTCTACCACTTCTTCCACTTCGTCCACTTCGTCAACTTCGTCCACTTCGTCCATTTCGTCCACTTCGTCCACTTCGTCAATTTCGTCCTCTTCGTCAACATCGTCCACTTCGTCAACTTCGTCGACTACTTCTTCTCGTTCTTCTTCTTCCACTTCGTCCAGTTCGTCAATTTCGTCCTCTTCGTCAACTTCGTCCACTTCGTCCACTTCATCCACTTCGTCCACTTCTTCTTCTTGTTCTTCTTCCACTACTTCTTCTTGTTCTTTTTGTTGTTGTTCTTCTTCTTATTCTTCCACTTCGTCAACTTCGTCCATTTCGTGCACTACGTCCACTTCGTCCATTTCGTCCACTTCGTCCACTTCTCCCACTTCTTCCACTTCTTCTTGTTCTTCTTCCTGTTCTTCTTCTACTTCTTCTTCTTCAACTTCGTCGACTTCGTGAACTTCGTCCACTTGGTCCACTTTGTCCACTTCGTCCACTTCATCCATTTCGTCCAATTCGTCCATTTCGTCCACTTCGTCCACTTCGTTCACTTCGTCCACTTCGTCTACTTCGTCCACCTCGTCCACTTCGTCCACTTTGTCAACTTCGTCCACTTTATCTACTTCGTCCACTTCTCCCACTTCCACTTCTTCTTCTTATTCTTCTTCCACTTCTTCTTCTTGTTCATCTTGTTCTACTTATTCTACTTATTCTACTTCTTCCAATTCCTCCACTTCTTCCACTTCCTGCACTTCGTCCACATCGTCCACTTCTTCCAGTTCGACAACTTCGTCCACTTCGTCTCCTTCGTTCACTTTGTCCACTTTGTCCACTTCGTCAACTTCGTCCACTTCTTCCACTTCGTCTAGTTCGTCCACATCGTCCACTTCATCCACTTTGTCAACTTTGTCAACTTTGTCCACTTCTTCTTATTCTTCTTCCACTTCTTATTCTTCTTCCACTTTTATTCTTCTTCTACTTCTTATTCTTCTTCCCCTTCTTCTTCTTGTTCTTCTTCTTGTTCTGCTTATTCTTCTTCTTCTACTTCTTCCACTTCGTCCACTTCTTCAACTTCGTCTACTTCGTGCACTTCGTCCACATCGTGCACTTCTTCCTCTTCGTCCACTTCGTCCACTTCTCCCACTTCTTCCACTTCTTCTTGTTCGTCTTCTACTTCTTCTTCTTCCACTTCGTCGACTTCGTTAACTTCGTCCACTTGGTCCACTTCGTCCACTTCATCCATTTCGTCCAATTCGTCCATTTCGTCCACTTTGTTCACTTCGTCCACTTCCTCCACTTCGTCCACCTCGTCCACTTCGTCCACGTCATCCACTACGTCCACTTCTCCCACTTCTTCCACTTCTTCTTGTTCTTCTTCCAGTTCTTCTTCTTGTTCTTCTTGTTGTTCTTCTTGTTCTTGTTCTGGTTCTTCTTCCACTTCTTATTCTTCTTCCACTTTTATTCTTCTTCCACTTCTTATTCTTCTTCCCCTTCTTCTTCTTGTTCTTCTTCTTGTTCTGCTTATTCTTCTTCTTCTACTTCTTCCACTTCGTCCACTTCTTCAACTTCGTCTACTTCGTGCACTTCGTCCACATCGTGCACTTCATCCTCTTCGTCCACTTCGTCCACTTCTCCCACTTCTTCCACTTCTTCTTGTTCGTCTTCTACTTCTTCTTATTCCACTTCGTCGACTTCGTTAACTTCGTCCACTTGGTCCACTTCGCCCACTTCATCCATTTCGTCCAATTCGTCCATTTCGTCCACTGCGTCCACTTTGTTCACTTCGTCCACTTCGTCCACTTCGTCCACCTCGTCCACTTCGTCCACGTCATCCACTGCGTCCACTTCTCCCACTTCTTCCACTTCTTCTTGTTCTTCTTCCAGTTCTTCTTCTTGTTCTTCTTCTTGTTCTTCTTGTTCTTGTTCTCGTTCTTCTTCCACTTCGTGCACTTCATCCTCTTCGTCTACTTCGTCCACTTCTCCCACTTCCACTTTTTCTTATTCTTCTTCCACTTCTTCTTCTTGTTCTTCTTCTTGTTCATCTTGTTCTGCTTCTTCCACTTCTTCCACTTCGTCCACTTCGTGCACTTCGTCCACATCGTTGACATCGTCCACTTCGTCCACTTCGACAACTTCGTCCACTTCGTTCACTTCGTCCATTTTTTCCACTTCCTCCACTTCGTCAACTTCGTCCACTTCTTCCACTTCGTCTACTTCGTTCACTTCGTCCACTTTGTCCACTTCGTCAAATTCGTCCACTTCGTCTAGTTCGTCCACATCGTCCACTTCGTCCACTTTGTCAACTTCGTCCACTTCGTGTACTTCGTCCACTTCTCCCACTTCCACTTCTTCCTCTTATTCTTCCTCCACATCTTCTTCTTTTTCTTCTTCTTGTTCTTCTTATTATTCATCTTGTTCTGCTTATTCTTCTTATTCCACTTCTTCCACTTCTTCAACTTCGTCCACTTCGTGCACTTCGTCCACATCGTGCACTTCGTCCTCTTCGTCCACTTCTTCCACTTCGTCCACTTCCTCCACTTCGTCAACTTCGTCCACTTCGTCGACATCGTCCACTTGGTCCACATCGTCCACATCGTCCACTTCGTCCACTTCGGCCACTTCGTCCACTTCGTCCACTTCTTCAACTTTGTCCACTTCGTCTACTTCGTTCACTTCGTCCACTTTGTCCACTTCGTCCACTTCGTCCACTTCGTCAACTTCGTCCACTTCTTCCACTTCTTCCATTTCGTCTAGCTCGTCCACATCGTCCACCTCGTCCACTTTGTCAACTTCGTCCATTTCATCTACTTCGTCTACTTCTCCTACTTCCACTTCTTCTTCTTATTCTTCTTCATCTTCTTCTTCTTGTTCTTCTTCTTGTTCATCTTGTTCTGCTTATTCTTCTTCTTCCACTTCTTCCACTTCTTCCACTTCCTGCACTTTGTCCACATCGTCCACTTCTTCCAGTTCGACAACTTCGTCCACTTCGTCTCCTTTGTTCACTGCGTCCACTTTGTCCACTTCGTCAACTTCGTCCACTTCTTCCACTTCGTCTAGTTCGTCCACATCGTTCACTTCGTCCACTTTGTCAACTTTGTCCACTTCTTCTTATTCTTCTTCCACTTCTTATTCTTCTTCCACTTCTTCTTCTTATTCTTCGTCTTGTTCTGCTTATTCTTCTTCTTCTACTTCTTCCACTTCGTCCACTTTTTACACTTCGTGCACTTCGTCCACATCGTGCACTTCTTCCTCTTCGTCCACTTCGTCCACTTCTCCCATTTCTTCCACTTGTTCTTGTTCTTCTTCTACTTCTTCTTCTTCCACTTCGTCGACTTCGTTAACTTCATCCACTTGGTCCACTTCCTCCACTTCATCCATTTCGTCCAATTCGTCCACTTCGTCCACTTTGTTCACTTCGTCCCCTTCGTCCACCTCGTCCACTTCGTCCACGTCATCCACTGCGTCCACTTCTCCCACTTCTTCCACTTCTTCTTGTTCTTCTTCCAGTTCTTCTTTTTGCTCTTCTTCTTGTTCTTCTTGTTCTTGTTCTTGTTCTTCTTCAACTTCGTCCACTTCGTCCTCTTCGTCTACGTCGTCCACTTCTCCCACTTCCACTTCTTTTTATTCTTCTTCCACTTCTTCTTGTTGTTCTTCTTCTTGTTCATGTTGTTCTGCTTATTCTGCTTCTTCCACTTCTTCCACTTCGTCCACTTCGACAACTTCGTTGACTTTGTCTACTTCGTTCACTTCGTCCACTTTGTCCACTTCGTCCACTTCGTCCACTTCGTCAACTTCGTCCACTTCTTCCACTTCGTCTACTTCGTTGACTTCGTCCACTTTGTCCACTTCGACCACTTCGTCCACTTCGTCCACTTCGGCCACTTCGTCAACTTCGTTCACTTCGTCCACTTTGTCCACTTCGACCACTTCGTCAACTTCATCCACTTCGTCCACTTCGTCCACTTCGTTCACTTCTTTCAATTCGTCAACTTCGTAAACTTCGTCAACTTCATCCACTTCGTCAACTTCGTCCACTTCTTCCAGTTGGTCCACTTCGTCCACTTCTTCTTCCCTTTCTTCTTCCACTACTTCTTCTTGTTCTTGTTCTTCTTCTTCTTATTGTTGTTGTTGTTCTTCGTCCACTTCGTCAACTTCGTCCACTTCGTCCACTTCTTCCAGTTCGTCAACTTCGTCCACTTCTTCCGCTTCTTCTTCTTGTTCTTCTTCCACTACTTATTCTTTTTCTTCTTGTTCTTGTTCTTCTTCTTCTTCTTCCACTTCGTCCATTTCGTCCACAACGACCACTTCGTCCAGTTCGTACACTTCGTCCACTTCTCCCACTTCTTCCACTTCTTCTTGTTCTTCTTCTACTTCTTCTTCTTCCACTTCTCGACTTCGTGAACTTCGTCCACTTGGTCCACTTCGTCCAATTCGTCCACTTTTTCCACTTCGTTCACTTCGTCCACTTCGTCCACGTGGTCCACGTGGTCCACTCCGTCCACTTCTTCCACTTCTTCCTGTTCTTCTTCCAGTTCTTCTTCTTGTTCTTCTTCTTGTTCTTGCTCTTCTTGTTGTTCTTCTTCCACTTCGTCCAATTCGTCCCCTTCGTCCCCTTCGTCCACTTTGTCCACTTTGTCCATTTCGTCCACTTCGTGAACTTCGTCCACTTCTTCCACTTCGTCCACAAAGTCCACTTCGTCCACTTGGTCAACTTCGTCAACTTTATCTACTTCATCCACTTCTCCCACTTCCACTTCTTCTTATTCTTCTTCCACTTCTTCTTGTTCATCTTGTTCTGCTTATTCTTCTTCTTCCTCTTCTTCCACTTCGTCCACTTCGTCCACTAAGTCCACTTCGTCCACTTCCTCCACTTCGTCCACTTCCTCCACTTCGTCCACTTCGTGCACTTCGTCCACTTTGTCCACTTTGTCCACTTCGTTCACTTCCTCCACTTCCTCCACTTCGTCAACTTCGTCGTCCACTTCGTTAACTTCATCAACTTCTTCCACTTCTTCCAGTTCGTCTAGTTCGTCCACATCGTCCACTTTGTCAACTTCGTCCACTTCGTCTACTTCGTCCACTTCTCCCACTTCCACTTTCACTCCTTATTCTTCTTCCACTTCTTCTTCTTGTTCATCTTGTTCTGCTTATTCTTCTTCTTCCACTTCTTCCATTTCTTCCACTTCGTGCACTTCGTCAACTTCGTCCACTTCGTCCATTTCGTCCATTTCGTCCACTTCCTCCACTTCGTCCGCTTCGCCCTCTTCGTCCACTTCCTCCACTTCATCCACTTCGTCCATTCGTCTAGTTCGTCCTCTTCGTCAACTTCGCCCACTTCGTCAACTTCTTCCACTTTTTCCAGTTTGTCCACTTCGTCCACTTCTTCTTCTTGTTCTTCCTCCACTACTTATTCTTGTTCTTCTTCTTCTTCTTCTTCTTTTTCTTCTTCGTCCACTTCGTCAACTCCGTCCACTTCGTCCACTTGGTCCACTTCTTCCAGTTCGTCAACTTCGTCCACTTCTTCCGCTTCTTCTTCTTGTTGTTCTTCCACTACTTATTCTCGTTCTTCTTGGTCTTCTTGTTCTTCTTCTTCTTCTTCCACTTCTTCAACTTCGTCCATTTCGTCCACTACGTCCACTTCGTCCATTTCGTCCACTTCTCCCACTTCTTCCACTTCTTCCACTTCTTCCTGTTCTTCTTCTTGTTCTTCTTCTACTTCTTCTTCTTCCACTTCCTCGACTTCGTGAACTTCGTCCACTTCGTCCACTTCATCCATTTCGTCCAATTCGTCCATTTCGTCCACTTCGTCCACTTCGTTCACTTTGTCCACTTTGTCCACTTCGTCCACCTCGTCCACTTGGTCCACGTCGTCCACTCCGTCCACTTCTCGCACTTCTTCCACTTCTTCTAGTTCTTCTTCCAGTTCTTCTTCATGTTCTTCTTCCTTTTCTTGTTCTTGTTCTTGTTCTTCTTCCACTTCGTCCAATTCGTCCCCTTCTTCCACTTCGTCCACTTCGTCCACATCGTCCACTTCGTCCACTTTGTGAATTTCGTCCACTTTATCTACTTCGTCCACTTCACCCACTTCCACTTCTTCTTCTTATTCTTGTTCCACTTCTTCTTGTTCTTCTGCTCGTTCATCTTGTTCTGCTTATTCTTCTTCTTCCACTTCTTCCACTTCGTCCACTTCGTGCACTTCGTCCACTTCGTCAACTTCGTCAACTTCGTCCACTTCGTGAACTTCATCCACTTCTTCCACTTCTTCCAGTTCGTCTAGTTCGTCCACATCGTCCACTTTGTCAACTTCGTCGACTTCTCCCACTTCCACTTCCAGTCCTTATTCTTCTTCCACTTCTTGCACTTCTTCCACTTCGTCCACTTCGTCCATTTCGTCCACTTTTTCCACTTCGTCCACTTCGCCCACTTCGTCCACTTCGTCCGTGACGAGTCACCATTTTTCATTATACACTTAGCTTCCAACACCATATTTTGTCAGGGAATTGTGCTTAATTATCAATTATTCTTGCATTTTCATTATTTGGGCTCAATTTCAAGACTAATTGTTATTTTATTTAATTTGCATTATTTGGGCTTAATTATTTCAATCACATTTTTGTGTAGAACAATCACGGTTGAAAGGTTGAGAAAGATCTGCTGAAGATGAACGAACGGTCTTCTAAAGGATTGAACGAACGATCTTCTAAAGGATTGAACGAACAGTCTGTGAAAGATTACATTAAATGGCCGAACAATCCTCAACGAACGGCACTGCATTTGTTCATTGAACCGAACGACATGAACCTTTCATTGAACCGAACGTTCAGCTACCAATAATGGGCGAGCACGGGAATGGAATTGTAGTGACCGAACGGTCTTGTAAAGACTGAACTGCACACCATCTCCTGAGCCTCTAGTGACCGAACGGTGGGATCCTTTATTAACCGAACGGTCAGATGAGATGACCAGATATTGCAAACACAATTTGGCAATTCAAGAGGGTGGCCACGTCAGTGTTAGAAGGGCAGTTTTGACTTTTGGGGTCTATATACCCCAAAATTCACCTTCACTTGCCCTAAGTCTTCCAGCTGCCACCAGACGTTTTCTCTTGAGAGCATCTTTTTCCTCCTCCCCTTGGGAGGTTTTGGGTTTGTTTTCATTTTCCATCTTCATCTTCATGTATTGAATGTTATCTAATGTAAATTCTAATTTCCACTTTGTGTTCTTTATTTGATGTTGTTGAATCTTTATTTTCATTTACGCATTACCTTTCGTTTCCAATCCCGTTTTCACGTTTAGATTTTGGATCCAATTACTTTGATTTTCCAATTTATTGTGAGTATCGTCTCTGCTTAATTCGTTTCATCCAGTTTCATTGTTTATTTCCAATTGTGCATTTTAATTCTGTCAGATTTTTGTTTCCATTTTACGTTTTCAACTTTGTTCATTTATGTTTTTCAGCTTATTTTCACTACAGCCTCTGTTTGTGGTTTGATTTACGTTTTCTAGTTGTGTTTAAAAGTTCATTTTTCTTCATTCCAGCTCTGCATGTTAGTTCCAGTTCAACTAGTTCAATTTATTGTTCACCGCGTTTTCTGGTTCATTTCTGCAACGTTTTGTGCTTCTCCATTTAGACAGTCCGGTTTTTAACTTTGTACCGTTCGGTCTCTAACATGTTAAGAGACCGTTCGGCTTTTTCTGCTAAGTTTTCAATATCTGCTTTTTTCTTAACGTTCGGCCTAGGTGCACAACCATTCGGTCTCTAACGTCACTGTTAGAGATCGTTCGTCCATATCTTTGTTCTGCTTTTTATTATCGTTGCTCTGTGACGTTCGGCTTGTCTTGTTCCTTGTTAGGACGCTCGGTATTTAGCGACCGTTCGCTCATTTCCTTTTTCGGAGACCGTTCGGTCTCAATGTTATTACCGCTCGGTTTTTACTTCTGTGCAATTTATAGTGCACCGTTCGGTCAGTGCTTTAGACCGTTCGGTCTTTTATATCACCGTTCGGTTTTAACACTTATGGTTAGAACGGTTCGGTTTTCTGCTTTCAGCTTTTAATTTTGTTAGTTGTCTTTAACTCCCAATTTTAATTTAATTCAATTTTCTGCACAAAACCTTACAAAACACCCCCCACTCCGTGTTAAATCTAAGACTGAACCCACAATATTGGTCCTTGAGAGACGACCTAGGAGTCACTTCCTAGTAACTATACTGCATTAATTTTGCAATCAACTTTTGTGTGAGGTGCGACCATCTCAACAGTCCACTTCGTCCTCTTTGTCAACTTCGTCCACTTCGTCAACTTCGTCCACTTCTTCCACTTCTTCCACTTCTTCCAGTTCATCCACTTCGTCCACTTCGTCCACTTCTTCTTCTTGTTATTCTTCCACTACTTCTTCTTGCTCTTCTTCTTGTTGTTCTTCTTCTTCTTGTTCTTCTTCGTCCACTTCGTCAACTTCTTCCACTTCGTCCATTTCTTCCGCTTCTTCTTCTTGTTCTTCTTCCACTACTTATTCTTGTTCTTCTTCTTCCACTTCGTCCACTTCGTCCATTTCGTCCACTTCGTCCATTTCGTCCACTTCTCCAACTTCTTCCACTTCTTCTTGTTCTTCTTCTTGTTCTTCTTCTACTTCTTCTTCTTCCACTTCGTCGACTTCGTGAACTTCGTCCACTTCATCCATTTCGTCCAATTCGTCCATTTCGTCCACTTCGTCCACTTCGTCCACTTCGTTCACTTCGTCCACTTCGTCCACTTCGTCCACCTCGTCCACTTGGTCCACGTCGTCCACTCCGTCCACTTCACGCACTTCTTCTCGTTTTTCGTCCAGTTTTTCTTCTTGTTCTTCTTCTTGTTCTTGTTCTTGTTCTTCTTCCACTTCGTCCAATTCGTCCCCTTCGTCCACTTCGTCCACTTCGCCCACTTTGTCCACTTCGTCCACTTCATCATCTTCGTCCACTTCTCCCACTTCCACTTCTTCTTATTATTCTTCTTCCACTTCTTCTTCTTGTTCTTCTTCTTGTTCATCTTGTTCTGCTTATTCTTCTTCTTCCACTTCTTCCACTTCGTCCACTTCGTGCACTTCGTCCACTTCGTCCACTTCGTGCACTTCGTTAACTTCGTCCACATCGTTAACTTCATCCACTTCTTCCACTTCTTCCAGTTCGTCTAGTTCGTCCACATCGTCCACTTTGTCAACTTCGTCCACTTCGTCTACTTCGTCCACTTCTCCCACTTCCCCTTCCACTCCTTATTCTTCTTCCACTTCTTCTTCTTGTTCTTCTTCATGTTCATCTTGTTCTGCTTATGCTTCTTCTTCCACTTCTTCCACTTCGTCCACTTCGTCAACTTCGACCACTTCGTCCACTTCGTCCACTTCGTCCACTTTGTCCATTTCGTCCACTTCGTACACTTCGTCCACTTCGCCCACTTCGCCCACGTCGTCCACTTCGTCCACTTCGTCCACTTCGTCCACTTCGTCCACTTCGTCCACTTCGTCCACTTCGTCCACTTCGTCCACTTCGTCCACTTCGTCCACTTCGTCCACTTCGTCCACTTCGTCCACTTCGTCCATTTCGTCCACTTCGTCCACTTCGTCCTCTTCGTCAACTTCGTCCACTTTGTCAACTTCGTCCACTTCTTCCAGTTCGTCCATTTCCTCCACTTCGTCCACTTCTTCTTCTTGTTCTTCTTCCACTACTTCTTCTTGTTCTTCTTCTTCTTCTTCTTCTTCTTCGTCCACTTCGTCAACTTCGACCACTTCGTCCACTTCGTCCACTTTGTCCATTTAGTCCACTTCGTCCACTTCGTCCACTTCGTCAACTTCGACCACTTCGTCCACTTCGTCCACTTCGTCCACTTCGCCCACTTCGCCCACTTCGTCCACTTCGTCCACTTCGTCCACTTCGTCCACTTCCTCCACTTCGTCCACTTCGTCTACTTCGTCCACTTCGTCCATTTCGTCC
Organism: Vigna umbellata; assembly: GCF_029865625.1. Classification (NCBI taxonomy): domain Eukaryota; kingdom Viridiplantae; phylum Streptophyta; class Magnoliopsida; order Fabales; family Fabaceae; genus Vigna; species Vigna umbellata. The sequence goes on along the minus strand of NC_142174.1, from coordinate 5,005,639 downwards.
TCTTCGTCCACTTCGTCCACTTCGTCCACTTCGTCCTCTTCGTCAACTTCGTCCACTTTGTCAACTTCGTCCACTTCTTCTAGTTCGTCCATTTCCTCCACTTTGTCCACTTCTTCTTCTTGTTCTTCTACCACTACTTCTTCTTGTTCTTCTTCTTCTTCTTCTTCTTCTTCGTCCACTTCATCCACTTCTTGCACTTCTTCTTGTTCTTCTTTCAGTTCTTCTTCTTGTTCTTCTTTCAGTTCTTTTTCTTGTTCTTCTTCTTGTTCTTCTTCTTGTTCTTCTTCCACTTCGTCCAATTCGTCCCCTTCGTCCCCTTCGTCCACTTTGTCCACTTCGTCCTCTTCGTCTACTTCGTCCACTTCTCCCACTTCCACTTCTACTTATTCTTCTTCCACTTCTTCTTCTTGTTCGTCTTCTTGTTCATATTGTTCTGCTTATTCTGATTCTTCCACTTCGTCCACTTCGTCGACTTCGTCCACTTCATCCAGTTCTTCCACTTCTTCCAGTTTGTCTAGTTCGTCCACTTGATCCATTTCTTCTTCTTGTTCTTCTTCCACTAGTTCTTCTTCTTGTTCTTCTTCTCGTTCTTCTTCTTCCACTTCGTCCACTTCGACCACTTCGTCAACTTCGTCCAGTTCGTCAACTTCGACCACTTGTTCCAGTTCTTCTAGTTCGTCCACTTCGTCAACTTCGTCGACTTCGTCCATTTTGTACACTTCGTACACTTCGTCCACTTCGTCCACTTCGTCCACTTCGTCAACTTCGTCCACTTCGTTCACTTCGTCCACTTCGTCCACTTCGTCCGCTTCGTGCACTTCGTCCACGTCGTCCACTTTGTCCACCTCGTTCACTTCATCCACGTCGTCTACTCTATCCATTTCTCCCACTTCTTCCACTTCTTCCACTTCTTCCACTTCGTCCACTTCATCCACTTCTCCCACTTCCACTTCTTCTTGTTGTTGATCTTGTTCTGCTTATTCTGCTTCCTCCACTTCGTCCACTTCTTCAACTTCGTCCACTTCGTGCACTTCATCCACATCGTGCACTTCGTCCTCTTCGTCCACTTCGTGCACTTCATCCACATCGTGCACTTCGTCCTCTTCGTCCACTTCGTCCACTTCTTCCACTTCGTCCTCTTCATCCACTTCGTCAACTTCGTCCAGTTCGTCAACTTCGTCGACATCGTCCACTTCTTCCAGTTCGTGTAGTTCGTCCACTTCGTCCACATCGTCCACTTCGTCCACTTCATCTACGTCGTTCACTTCGTGCACTCTGTCCTCTTCGTCCACTTCGTCAACTTCGTCCACCTGGTCCTCTTCGTCAACTTTGTCAACTTCTTCCACTTCTTCCACTTCTTCCAGTTCGTCCACTTCGTCTATTTCGTCCACTTGTTCTTGTTGTTCTTCTTCCACTACTTCTTCTTCTTCTTCTTCTTCTTCTTCGTCCACTTGTTCCATTTCGTCAACTTCGTCCACTTCTTCCACTTCTTCCGCTTCTTCTTCTTGTTCTTCTTCCACTACTTATTCTTGTTCTTCTTGTTCATCTATTTCTTCCACTTCATCAACTTCGTCCACTACGTCCATTTCATCCACTTCGTCCACTTGTCCCACTTCTTCCACTTCTTCTTGTTCTTCTGCTACTTCTTCTTCTTCCACTTTGTCGACTTCGTGAACTTCGTCCACTTGGTCCACTTGCTCCACTTCGTCCACTTCAACCATTTCGTCCATTTCTTTCATTTCGTCCACTTCGTCCACTTCGTCCACTTTGTCCACCTAGTCCACTTGGTCCACGTCGTCCACTCCGTCCACTTGTCCCACTTCTTCCACTTCTTCTTGTTCTTCTTCCAGTTCTTCTTCTTGTTCTTGTTCTTGTTCTTCTTCCACTTCGTCCAATTCGTCCCCTTCGTCCACTTTGTCCACTTCGTCCACTTCGTCAACTTCGTCCACTTCTTCCACTTCTTCCGCTTCTTCTTCTTGTTCTTCTTCCACTACTTATTCTTGTTCTTCTTGTTCATCTTCTTCTTCCACTTCATCAACTTCGTCCATTTCGTCCACTACGTCCATTTCATCCACTTCGTCCACTTGTCCCACTTCTTCCACTTCTTCTTGTTCTTCTGCTACTTCTTCTTCTTCCACTTTGTCGACTTCGTGAACTTCGTTCACTTGGTCCACTTGCTCCACTTCGTCCACTTCATCCATTTCGTCCATTTCTTTCATTTCGTCCACTTCGTCCACTTTGTCCAGCTAGTCCACTTGGTCCACGTCGTCCACTCCGTCCACTTGTCCCACTTCTTCCACTTCTTCTTGTTCTTCTTCCAGTTCTTCTTCTTGTTCTTGTTCTTGTTCTTCTTCCACTTCGTCCAATTCGTCCCCTTCGTCCACTTTGTCCACTTCTTCCACTTCGTCAACTTCGTCCACTTCTTCCACTTCTTCCAGTTCGTCTAGTTCATCCACATCGTCCACTTTGTCAACTTCGTCCACTTCGTCTACTTCGTCCACTTCTCCCACTTCCACTTCTTCTTCTTATTCTTCTTCCACTTCTTCTTCTTGCTCTTCTTCTTGTTCCTCTTGTTCTGCTTCTTCTTCTTCTTCTTCCACTTCTTCCACATCTTCTTATTCTTCTTCCACTTCTTCCACTTCGTGCACTTCATCCACATCGTGCACTTCGTCCTCTTCCTCCACTTCGTCCACTTCGTCCACTTCTTCCACTTCGTCCACTTCATCCACTTCGTCCACTTCTTCCACTTCGTCCACTTCGTCAACTTCGTCCACTTAGTGGACATCGTCCACTTCATCCAGTTCTTACACTTCTTCTAGTTCGTCGAGTTCGTACACTTCATCAACTTCTTCGTCTTGTTCTTCTTCCACTACTTCTTCTTTTTTTTTTGTTCTTCTTCTTGTTCTTCTTCGCGTTCTTCTTCTTCCACTTTGTCCACTTCGACCACTTCGTCCACTTCGTCAACTTCGTCCTGTTCGTCAACTTCGTCCACTTGTTCCAGTTCGTCTAGTTCGTCCACTTCGTACACTTCTTCCATTTCTTACACTTCGTACACTTCGTCCACTTTGTCCACTTCGTCAACTTCGTCCACTTCGTCCACTTGTTCTAGTTCGTCTAGTTCGTCCACTTCGTCCAGTTCGTCCACTTTGTCCACTTCGTCCACTTCGTCCACTTCGTCCACTTCGTCCACTTCGTCCACGTCGTCCACTTCCTCTTCTTCTTATTCTTCTTCCAGCTCTTCTTCTTGTTCCTCTTCTTGTTCTTCTTCTTGTTCATCTTGTTCTGCTTATTCTGCTTCTTCCACTTCGTCCACTTCTTCAACTTCGTCCACTATGTGCACTTCGTCCACTTCGTGCACTTCGTCCACATCGTGCACTTTGTCCTCTTCGTCCACTTCGTCCACTTCGTCAACTTCGTCCACTTCGTCGACATCGTCCACTTCTTCCAGTTCTTCCACTTCTTCCAGTTCGTCTAGTTCGTCCACTTCGTCCACTTCGTCCACATCGTCCACATCGTCCACTTCGTCAACTTCGTCGAATTCATCTCCTTCGTTCACTTCGTCCACTTGCTCCACTTTGTCAACTTCGTCCACTTGTTCCGTTTCTTCCACTTCTTTCCAGTTCGTCTAGTTCGTCTACATCGTCCACTTTGTCAACTTCGTCCACTTCATCTACTTCGTCCACTTCTCCAACTTCCACTTCTTCTTCTTATTCTTCTTCCACTTCTTCTTCTTGTTCTTCTTCTTGTTCATCTTGTTCTGCTTATTCTTCTTCTTCCACTTCTTTCCAGTTCGTCTAGTTCGTCTACATCGTCCACTTCGACCACTTTGTCAACTTCATCCACTTCATCTACTTCGTCCACTTCTCCCACTTTCACTTCTTCTTCTTATTCTTCTTCCACTTCTTCTTCTTGTTCTTCTTCTTGTTCATCTTGTTCTGCTTAATCTTCTTCTTCCACTTCTTCCACTTCGTCCACTTCGTGCACTTCGTCCACTTCGTACACTTCGTCCACTTCGTGCACTTCCTCCACTTCGTGCATTTCGTCCACTTCGTGCGCTTCGTCCACTTCGTTCACTTCATTCACTTCGTCCACTTCGTTCACTTTGTCCCCATTGTCACTTCGTCCACTTCGTTAACTTCATCCACTTCTTCTACTTCTTCCAGTTCGTCTAGTTCGTCCACATCGCCCACTTTGTAAACTTCGTCCACTTCGTCTACTTCGTCCACTTCTGCCACTTCCACTTCCACTCCTTATTCTTCTTCCACTTCTTCTTCTTGTTCTTCTTCTTGTTCATCTTGTTCTGCTTATTCTTCTTCTACCACTTCTTCCACTTCGTCCACTTCGTCAACTTCGTCCACTTCGTCCATTTCATCCACTTCGTCCACTTCGTCAATTTCGTCCTCTTCGTCAACATCGTCCACTTCGTCCACTTCGTCGACTACTTCTTCTCGTTCTTCTTCCTCCACTTCGTCCACTTCGTCAATTTCGTCCTCTTCGTCAACTTCGTCCACTTCGTCCACTTCATCCACTTCGTCCACTTCTTCTTCTTGTTCTTCTTCCACTACTTCTTCTTGTTCTTTTTGTTGTTGTTCTTCTTCTTATTCTTCCACTTCGTCAACTTCGTCCATTTCGTGCACTACGTCCACTTCGTCCATTTCGTCCACTTCGTCCACTTCTCCCACTTCTTCCACTTCTTCTTGTTCTTCTTCCTGTTCTTCTTCTACTTCTTCTTCTTCAACTTCGTCGACTTCGTGAACTTCGTCCACTTGGTCCACTTTGTCCACTTCATCCACTTCATCCATTTCGTCCAATTCGTCCATTTCGTCCACTTCGTCCACTTCGTTCACTTCGTCCACTTCGTCTACTTCGTCCACCTCGTCCACTTCGTCCACGTCGTCCGGTGCGTCCACTTCCCCTAGTTCTTCCACTTCTTCTTGTTCTTCTTCCAGTTCTTCTTCTTGTTCTTGTTCTTGTTCTTATTGTTCTTATTCTTGTTCTTGTTCTTGTTCTTCTTCCACTTCATCCAATTCGTCCCCTTCGTCCACATCGTCCACCTCGACCACTTCGTCCACTTCGTCAACTTTGTCCACTTCGTCCACTTCGTCTACTTCGTTCACTACGTCCACTTTGTCCACTTCGTCCACTTCGTCAACTTCGTCCACTTCTTCCACTTCGTCCACATTGTCCACTTCGTCCACTTTGTCAACTTCGTCCACTTTATCTACTTCGTCCACTTCTCCCACTTCCACTTCTTCTTCTTATTCTTCTTCCACTTCTTCTTCTTGTTCATCTTGTTCTACTTATTCTGCTTCTTCCAGTTCTTCCACTTCTTCCACTTCCTGCACTTCGTCCACATCGTCCACTTCTTCCAGTTCGACAACTTCGTCCACTTCGTCTCCTTCGTTCACTGCGTCCACTTTGTCCACTTTGTCCACTTCGTCAACTTCGTCCACTTCTTCCACTTCGTCTAGTTCGTCCACATCGTCCACTTCATCCACTTTGTCAACTTTGTCAACTTTGTCCACTTCTTCTTATTCTTCTTCCACTTCTTATTCTTCTTCCACTTTTATTCTTCTTCTACTTCTTATTCTTCTTCCCCTTCTTCTTCTTGTTCTTCTTCTTGTTCTGCTTATTCTTCTTCTTCTACTTCTTCCACTTCGTCCACTTCTTCAACTTCGTCTACTTCGTGCACTTCGTCCACATCGTGCACTTCTTCCTCTTCGTCCACTTCGTCCACTTCTCCCACTTCTTCCACTTCTTCTTGTTCGTCTTCTACTTCTTCTTCTTCCACTTCGTCGACTTCGTTAACTTCGTCCACTTGGTCCACTTCGTCCACTTCATCCATTTCGTCCAATTCGTCCATTTCGTCCACTTTGTTCACTTCGTCCACTTCGTCCACCTCGTCCACTTCGTCCACGTCATCCACTGTGTCCACTTCTCCCACTTCTTCCACTTCTTCTTGTTCTTCTTCCAGTTCTTCTTCTTGTTCTTCTTGTTGTTCTTCTTGTTCTTGTTCTGGTTCTTCTTCCACTTCTTATTCTTCTTCGACTTTTATTCTTCTTCCACTTCTTATTCTTCTTCCCCTTCTTCTTCTTGTTCTTCTTCTTGTTCTGCTTATTCTTCTTCTTCTACTTCTTCCACTTCGTCCACTTCTTCAACTTTGTCTACTTCGTGCACTTCGTCCACATCGTACACTTCATCCTCTTCGTCCACTTCGTCCACTTCTCCCACTTCTTCCACTTCTTCTTGTTCGTCTTCTACTTCTTCTTATTCCACTTCGTCGACTTCGTTAACTTCGTCCACTTGGTCCACTTCGCCCACTTCATCCATTTCGTCCAATTCGTCCATTTCGTCCACTGCGTCCACTTTGTTCACTTCGTCCACTTCGTCCACCTCGTCCACTTCGTCCACGTCATCCACTGCGTCCACTTCTCCCACTTCTTCCACTTCTTCTTGTTCTTCTCCCAGTTCTTCTTCTTGTTCTTCTTCTTGTTCTTCTTGTTCTTGTTCTCGTTCTTCTTCCACTTCGTGCACTTCATCCTCTTCGTCTACTTCGTCCACTTCTCCCACTTCCACTTTTTCTTATTCTTCTTCCACTTCTTCTTCTTCTTCTTCTTCTTGTTCATCTTGTTCTGCTTATTCTGCTTCTTCCACTTCTTCCACTTCGTCCACTTCGTGCACTTCGTCCACATCGTTGACATCGTCCACTTCGTCCACTTCGACAACTTCGTCCACTTCGTTTACTTCGTCCATTTTGTCCACTTCCTCCACTTCGTCAAGTTCGTCCACTTCTTCCACTTCGTCTACTTCGTTCACTTCGTCCACTTTGTCCACTTCGTCCACTTCGTCAAATTCGTCCACTTCGTCTAGTTCGTCCACATCGTCCACTTCGTCCACTTTGTCAACTTCGTCCACTTCGTGTACTTCGTCCACTTCTCCCACTTCCACTTCTTCCTCTTATTCTTCCTCCACATCTTCTTCTTTTTCTTCTTCTTGTTCTTCTTATTATTCATCTTGTTCTGCTTATTCTTCTTATTCCACTTCTTCCACTTCTTCAACTTCGTCCACTTCGTGCACTTCGTCCACATCGTGCACTTCGTCCTCTTCGTCCACTTCTTCCACTTCGTCCACTTCCTCCACTTCGTCAACTTCGTCCACTTCGTCGACATCGTCCACTTGGTCCACATCGTCCACATCGTCCACTTCGTCCACTTCGGCCACTTCGTCCACTTCGTCCACTTCGTCAATGATGGACAAATTTATGAACACCAAATTATGATGTCACAAACTTGTTTTCAATCGGCAAGTATGACCGAATCGTTCAAGTAATAAAACTTGGTAAGACCAAGTATCGTTCTTCCCAAAGGACTCACGGCCTAGTTTAGTTATGTGATTTCTTAATTAACTAAGACTTACAAATGAATTAATTGAGGTTTAAAATGCAAGACAGAAAATAAACATGTATGCATGAATTGTGATCAATGGCAAAAAGCAAAAGATAAACACTTTCAATGAAATTTATGTATGGATATGTTGTTGGGGTTCAATTTCATCTTATCCACTCTCATATATTTTAGGAATTCAACGATCAAATCACCATTGTTAATGCCACTCTCTAATGTACCTTTCCAGAAGGCTTCTCCCTAATCACGAGTTCATACAATTCCTAGCATTCCTAATGATTAGTTCATAAGTACAGGAGCTTAACGACAACCAATATAAAATTGGGAGAAATTCCCCGGATCTAGACTTCCCTGTACGTTCCCGTATCGACAAAACCAATAATCATGCATCGAATGAGTTAAACCATGCAAGCATTAAACAAAGAGGAAAAACCCTAACTAATGATGAAAGAAAGCATAGGTCTTAAATATAAGATGTAAAAACAGATTCCATATATGAGAGTTTCACAAGACTACATTGATTCCCCAACAAACATAAAGAGGTTAGTTCACCATATTCATGGTGAACCTAAATGAATTACAATGAAAGAATGAAAGAATAAACCCTAAAAAGGTGAAGTGGAAGCCTCAGCATCCAAGATCCTCCTTCAAAGGGGTGGTAGAGAGAGTGCTTGCCTCGTTTCTGCCAAAGATACCTAACCCTAGGAAACCCTAAAGCTTATGTATCATTCGTAAATTACAAAAAGTCAAGTCCAAGCCCATTAAAGTGCCGCTCAGCGGTAAACTACCGCTCAGCGGTGATTGCGTGACTTGTTTTCTCCCCTCAGCGGCCATTTTGCCCCTCAGCGGATCTCCCGTGACTTCCAGAGTACCGCTCAGCGGTAAAATACCGCTCAGCGGTGAGTGCGTGACTTGTTTTCTCCCCTCAGCGGCCAATTTGCCCCTCAGCGGACCTCCCGCAACTCCTGAGTGCCGCTCAGCGGCAGTTTACCGCTGAGCGGTGACTTCGGCTTCTCCTTTTGCACTTTTTGTTGTCTTTTCTAATTTCATCTCTCTCCTTCTTCACTTCTTTTACCAAATTCACCTTAAAACCTGCACAAAAACACTGAAATCAAGCATAAACCTGTCCAACTCTCTTATTTCTAAAAATATACAGAAAAACATGATTTCAAGCTAATTTCTAAGTGTGAAGGTTGCTTTTAGTGTCAATTTTAATCATGAAAATAACAGTTTTTCAACTGTTATTAGTCAACTTTGTCCACTTCGTCTACTTCGTTCACTTCGTCCACTTTGTCCACTTCGTCCACTTCGTCCACTTCGTCAACTTCGTCCACTTCTTCCACTTCTTCCATTTCGTCTAGCTCGTCCACATCGTCCACCTCGTCCACTTTGTCAACTTCGTCCATTTCATCTACTTCGTCTAGTTCTCCTACTTCCACTTCTTCTTCTTATTCTTCTTCATCTTCTTCTTCTTGTTCTTCTTCTTGTTCATCTTGTTCTGCTTATTCTTCTTCTTCCACTTCTTCCACTTCTTCCACTTCCTGCACTTCGTCCACATCGTCCACTTCTTCCAGTTCGACAACTTCGTCCACTTCGTCTCCTTCGTTCACTGCGTCCACTTTGTCCACTTTGTCCACTTCGTCAACTTCGTCCACTTCTTCCACTTCGTCTAGTTCGTCCACATCGTTCACTTCGTCCACTTTGTCAACTTTGTCCACTTCTTCTTATTCTTCTTCCACTTCTTATTCTTCTTCCACTTCTTCTTCTTATTCTTCGTCTTGTTCTGCTTATTCTTCTTCTTCTACTTCTTCCACTTCGTCCACTTTTTACACTTCGTGCACTTCGTCCAAATCGTGCACTTCTTCCTCTTCGTCCACTTCGTCCACTTCTCCCATTTCTTCCACTTGTTCTTGTTCTTCTTCTACTTCTTCTTCTTCCACCTCGTCGACTTCGTTAACTTCATCCACTTGGTCCACTTCCTCCACTTCATCCATTTCGTCCAATTCGTCCACTTCGTCCACTTTGTTCACTTCGTCCCCTTCGTCCACCTCGTCCACTTCGTCCACGTCATCCACTGCGTCCACTTCTCCCACTTCTTCCACTTCTTCTTGTTCTTCTTCCAGTTCTTCTTTTTGCTCTTCTTCTTGTTCTTCTTGTTCTTGTTCTTGTTCTTCTTCAACTTCGTCCACTTCGTCCTCTTCGTCTACGTCGTCCACTTCTCCCACTTCCACTTCTTTTTATTCTTCTTCCACTTCTTCTTGTTGTTCTTCTTCTTGTTCATGTTGTTCTGCTTATTCTGCTTCTTCCACTTCTTCCACTTCGTCCACTTCGACAACTTCGTTGACTTTGTCTACTTCGTTCACTTCGTCCACTTTGTCCACTTCGTCCACTTCGTCCACTTCGTCAACTTCGTCCACTTCTTCCACTTCGTCTACTTCGTTCACTTCGTCCACTTTGTCCACTCCGACCACTTCGTCAACTTCGTCCACTTCTTCCACTTCGTCTAGTTCGTCCACATCGTCCACTTCGTCCACTTTGTCAACTTCGTCCACTTCGTGTTCTTCGTCCACTTCTTCCTCTTATTCTTCCTCCACTTCTTCTTCTTGTTCTTCTTCTTGTTCTTTTTCTTGTTCTTCTTATTGTTCATCTTGTTCCGCTTATTCTTCTTATTCCACTTCTTCCACTTCTTCAACTTCGTCCACTCCGTGCACTTCGGCCACATCGTGCACTTCGTCCTCTTCGTCTACTTCGTCCACTTCCTCCACCTTGTCAACTTCGTTCACTTCGTCGACATCGTCCACTTCGTCCACATCGTCCACATCGTCCACATCGTCCACTTCGTCCACTTCGTCCACTTCGTCCACTTCGTCCACTTCGTCCACTTCGTCCACTTCGTACACTTCGTCAACTTCGTCCACTTCGTCCACTTCGTTCACTTCGTCCACTTCGTCCACTTCGTACACTTCGTCCACTTCTTCCAGTTCGTCTAGCTCGTCCACATCGTTCACCTCGTCCACTTTGTCAACTTCGTCCATTTCATCTACTTCGTCTACTTCTCCTACTTCCACTTCTTCTTCTTATTCTTCTTCATCTTCTTCTTCTTGTTCTTCTTCTTGTTCATCTTGTTATGCTTATTCTTCTTCTTCCACTTCTTCCCCTTCGTCCACGTCGTCCACTTTGTCCACTTCGTCAACTTCGTCCACTCCGTTAAATTCATCCACTTTTTCCACTTCTTCCAGTTCGTCTAGTTCGTCCATATCGTCAACTTTGTCCACTTCGTCCACTTCGTCTACTTCGTCCACTTCTCCCACTTCCACTTCCACTCCTTATTCTTCTTCCACTTCTTCTTCTTGTTCTTCTTCTTGTTCTTCATCTTGTTCATCTTGTTCTGCTTATTCTTCTTCTTCCACTTCTTTCTAGTTCGTCTGGTTCGTCTACATCGTCCACTTCGTTGGTTAGACCAAGTATCGTTCTTCCCAAAGGACTCACGGCCTAGTTTAGTTATGTGATTTCTTAATTAACTAAGACTTACAAACGAATTAATTGGGGTTTAAAATGCAAGACAGAAAATAAATATGTATGCATGAATTTTGATCAATGGCAAAAAGCAAAAGATAAACACTTTCAATGAAATTTATGTATGGATATGTTGTTGGGGGTCAATTTCATCTTATCCACTCTCATATATTTTAGGAATTCAACGATCAAATCACCATTGTTAATGCCACTCTCTAATGTACCTTTCCAGAAGGCTTCTCCCTAATCACGAGTTCATACAATTCCTAGCATTCCTAATGATTAGTTCATAAGTACAGGAGCTTAACGACAACCAATATAAAATTGGGAGAAATTCCCCGGATCTAGACTTCCCCGTACGTTCCCGTATCGACAAAACCAATAATCATGCATCGAATGAGTTAAACCATGCAAGCATTAAACAAAGAGGAAAAACCCTAACTAATGATGAAAGGAAAGCATAAGTCTTAATTAAAAGATGTAAAAACAGATTCCATATATGAGAGGTTCACAAGATTACATTGATTCCCCAACAAACATACAGAGTTTAGTTCACCATATTCATGGTGAACCTATATGAATAACAATGAAAGAATGAAAGAGATAGAAAAACCCGTGAAAGAGAAGAGGAGAGCTGTCACCATCTCCCAATCTACCCCAAGGGGTGGAAGAGAGAGTGTTTGCTTCGTTTCTGCCAAAGATACCTAACCCTAGGAAACCCTAAAGCTTATATATCATTCGTAAATTACAAAAAGTCAAGTCCAAGCCCATTAAAGTGCCGCTCAGCGGTAAAATACCGCTCAGCGGTGAGTACGTGACTTGTTTTCTCCCCTCAGCGGCCATTTTGCCCCTCAGCGGACCTTACGTGACTTCCAGAGTGCCGCTCAGCGGTAAACTGCCGCTGAGCGGTGACTTCGGCTTCTCCTTTTGCACTTTTTATTGTCTTTTCTGATTTCATCTCTCTCCTTCTTCACTTCTTTCACCAAATTCACCTTAAAACCTGCACAAAAACACTGAAATCAAGCATAAACATGTCCAGCTCTCTTATTTCTAAAAACATGAGGAAAAGCATGATTTCAAGCTAGTTTCTAAGTGTAAAGGTTGCTTTTAGTGTCAATTTTAATCATGAAAATAACAGTTTTTCAACTGTTATCAGTCCACTTCTTCCACTTCTTCCAGTTCGTCTAATTCGTCCACATCGTCCACTTCGTTCACTTCGTCCACTTCGTTTACTTCGTCCACTTCGTCGACCTCGTCCACTTCGTCTACTTCGTTCACTTCGTCCACTTTGTCCACTTCGTCCACATCGTCAACTTCGTCAACTTCGTGCACTTCTTCCACTTCTTCCAGTTCGTCTAATTCGTCCACACCGTCCACATCGTCCACTTCGTCCACTTTGTCAACTTTGTCCACTTCGTCTACTTCTTCCACTTCTCCCACTTCCACTTCCTCTTCTTATTCTTCTTCCACTTCTTCTTCCTGTTCTTCTTCTTGTTCATCTTGTTCTGCTTATTCTTCTTCTTCCACTTCTTCCACTTCGTCCCCTTCGTCAAGTTCGTCCACATCGTCCACTTTGTCCTCTTCGTCCACTTCTTAACTTCGTCGACATCGTCCACTTCTTCCACTTCTTCCACTTCTTCCACTTCTTCCACTTCTTCTAGTTCGTGTATGATGAGTCAATATTTTCTCAATTTCACTTAGTTTATTGTACCGGATTTAATCAGGGAATTGTGCTTAAATGTCCGAAATTTTCCTGCATTTCAAAATTGCACTTAATCAGCTCAGAAAATCCAAATTAGCACAATTACAAATTTCCGACCAAATTAAGCGGAATTCGGAAAACTGGGAAATAACAAACAATTAAACACAATTCCCTGGTTTATTTAAGTGCAATAAACTAAATCTAATTCAAGAAATAACGATTCATCAAAATAGACCACACTTAGTCTTTTGCACTCCTGGGCAAAACTAAAACGAAAACCAGGGAACTACTCAAACATCAGGGAGCTGACACAGACTCGAAAGACAGACAACAAAGACTCCAAAACAGAAACACAGTTGCACAATTCTCACAAAATTCTGGACGGTAAAAGGTATAGGCAGAATCCAACACAGAGTCAACAAAAGCAGATACTCAAAGAATCATTCAAACAATTCAGTACAAGGAAAGCAGTCAATCAGTTCAAGAGATGAATCAACAGCAACAGAGCCTCACAGATGCACACAATCAGTGTTTCTCTCAAGTGTTTAAGGTAAATCAATGTCACTCAATGCACTCAAGAAAGCAAACAACAACAGACTTGGCGAGCCTCTAATATCAACACTCGAACACATATGCATGTTCAAATCAAAAGGTCTTTTCACGGTTGTAATGGGGCCAAGGACAAGGGAGGATATATCTGGATAAGAAGCTACAAACCATAAGGAACAGAGGAGCAATGGGGAACAAGTGTAAACACATTCAAACACACCCACAGCCTCTAATTCCATCCTCTTCTTGACTCCATTATTCACAATTATTCACATTTTTTTTTTATATTTTTCTGCTCTCTTTTTTCCATCCTGTCTCTTTTCTTTTCTCTATTCAGCACACAATTTCAAGAGACAAGATACACCACATATTTACAAAAACAAAACAAGAAGAGGAACTAACTAGCCAACTTATCAGAATCCCTAAGGAGACCACACTTGTTCCCAAAACACTTCCAAAGCTCCAAAATTCCCTAAGGTTAAGGTAATCATGGTTTTTCACTTAGGGCTAGTGTATGAGCATTCGAAATAAAGAAATGGGGGAAAGTATAGGCTCAAAAAGGGTTTTCAAAGGATTAGAACAAGGTAAGCTTATTTGGCTAGAGAGGCTCAAAAACAAAATTGCCTTTATCACTTCCAAACATGCATATCAATCAAGAGTTATCAACAAGAGTCAAACCAAGGCATATGTGCAAGCAATCAAGAGACATATCACACACAAGAAAGAACATAAAGTGGCTCAAATCTCACACAGGGTAATTCTGTCACAATCAATTCAACTCTCAAAAATCATGATCATCTTCCAAGCAAAGAAAAGCAAGGAATCCAAAATCTCAGAGTATCAATGAAGTGAAGGAAAACTGACAACCTAACCACAATCCAGAATTTACGAAAAGTATGCAAAACTGTACACAAGACACAACAAACTACATAAAAACCGAAACATGAACAAAGAAACAACCTCCCCGAATAGACCACACTTAAACGACACAATGTCCTCAGTGTGTCACAATCAGTAGATCAAACAATCAGAACAATCATCAGATATCGACAAAGTGCAATAAAAGTGAGGAGGGAAGGAGAAAAGAAACTCCCTGAGTCAGATGGGAGGATAGGTGGGGTGGACCAAAGATGTCTCCTCCACCACTACATCCACTAAAGAAGGGTTGCTGAGGAAAGGCTTCAGTCTATGCCCGTTCACCTTGAAGCTTTTAGTTGTAGATGGACCTTGGATCTCTACTGCACCATAAGGATAAACATTAGTCACAACAAAAGGTCCAGTCCATTTTGATCTCAACTTACCACCCATGAGGCCGAGTCTAGAGTTATACAACAAAACCTGTTGGCCCACCTCGAAGTCCTTTCTAACAATAGAACTATCATGGAACTTCTTTGTCCTTTCCTTGTAGAACTTCGAGTTCTCATATGCCTCCAATCGGATCTCATCCAATTCATTCAGTTGCAACTTTCTTTCCTCTCCAGCTTGGTCCATGGAGAAGTTGCAAATCTTCACAGCCCAATATGCCCGATGCTCAATCTCGACCGGTAGGTGACATGCTTTTCCGAAGACAACCCGGTAAGGAGACATCCCTATCGGTGCTTTGTAAGCTGTCCTGTGAGCCCAAAGAGCATCGTCCAACCTATTGCTCCAATCTTTCCTGTTGGGCTGGACAATCTTCTCCAAAATCCTCTTAATCTCCCTGTTGGAGATCTCAGCTTGCCCATTTGTTTGGGGGTGGTAAGGTGTAGAAACTCTGTGCGTCACCCCATATTTCTTGAGCAAGGCTTGCATGGATCTGTTGCAAAAATGGGTTCCTTGATCACTAACAATTGCTCTAGGCACTCCAAACCTGCAAAAGAGGTGAGATCTAACAAAATCTACAACAACCCGAGCATCATTAGTCCTGGTGGCTCTAGCTTCCACCCATTTTGAAACATAATCCACAGCAAGGAGAATATAACAGAAACCAAAAGAAACAGGAAAAGGACCCATGAAATCTATACCCCATACATCAAACACCTCACAGAACAACATAGGTTGTTGAGGCATCTCTTGTCTCTGTGAAATTGATCCTCCTGCTCTTTGACAAGGCTCACAGGTGCTGCAGATCTTCTCCGCATCTTTGAAGATGGAAGGCCAATAAAAACCACAGTCCAGCACCCTGCGAGCTGTTCTCTGTATCCCCAGATGACCACCAGGTGAGGAGGCATGACAAAACTGCAGGACCGAGTCAATCTCATGGTCTGGAATGCATCTCCTAGTAACCTGGTCACTGCACAACTTCCACATATATGGGTCATCCCAAACATAATACTTAGCATCACTCTTAATTTTAGCAATCTGAGCACGTGATGCTAAGGGAGGAAAAACAGAAGCAACCAAATAATTTACAATGTGTGCAAACCAAGGAGTGGGGTGAGAGTAAGAAATCATCAACAAACTCTCGTCAGGAAAGGTATCCTGTATGGGCAACACATCAGCTTCATCATCAGCTTTTTCAATCCGGCTTAGGTGGTCTGCAACCAAATTTCGTGCTCCACTCCGGTCTTCAATTTGCAAGTCAAACTCTTGGAGCAGTAGCATCCACCTGATCAATCTAGGCTTTGACTCCGCCTTTTTCAACAGAAACTTTAGAGCTGCATGGTCAGTATACACAATAACAGGTGATCCAAGCAAATATGACCTAAACTTATCAAGGGCAAAAACAATTGCCAACAACTCTTTTTCAGTGGTGGTATAATTTGCCTGGGCAACATCCAAAGTGCGTGAAGCATAGTAGATCACTCTCGGCAGCTTGTCAATTTTCTGTGTCAAGACAGCCCCTAATGCATAATTAGACGCATCACACATGAGCTCAAATGGGGCTGTCCAATCCGGTGCCTGAATGATAGGGGCGGTGGTCAAAGCTTCCTTCAGGCAATCAAACGCCTGCTTGCATCTGTCATCAAAAGAGAAGTCAATATCTTTCTACAGCAGTCTGGACAAAGGAAGCGCCTTCTTGCTGAAAT
Source organism: Vigna umbellata (assembly GCF_029865625.1). Lineage (NCBI taxonomy): Eukaryota > Viridiplantae > Streptophyta > Magnoliopsida > Fabales > Fabaceae > Vigna > Vigna umbellata. Next base: position 4,989,461 of record NC_142174.1, on the reverse strand, counting down.
CTTTGATGAAGCGCCTGTAGAAACCTGCATGTCCAAGAAAAGATCGCACCTCTCGCACGCAAGAGGGGTAAGGCAACTGCGAAATCACAGATATCTTAGCAGGGTCTACCTCTATTCCCTTTTCAGAAATGATATGCCCTAGAACCAAACCTTGTCCAACCATGAAGTGACATTTCTCAAAATTGAGAACAAGGTTTGTTTCTATGCATCTTTTCAAAACTTTTTCCAGACTGTCTAAACATGCATCAAAGGAGGATCCGTACACAGTAAAATCATCCATAAACACCTCTATGCAATTCTCAAGAAAGTCGCTAAAAATGCTAAGCATGCACCGCTGGAAGGTACCAGGGGCATTGCATAGACCAAAGGGCATCCTCCTATAGGCAAAAGTGCCAAAGGGACAGGTGAATGTGGTTTTTTCTTGATCCTCAGGAGCAATATTTATTTGAAAGTAACCAGAAAAACCATCAAGAAAACAATAATGAGATTTACCTGCCAGGCGCTCCAGCATCTGATCAATGAATGGCAGGGGGAAATGATCTTTCCTGGTTGCTTGGTTGAGCCTCCTATAGTCAATGCAGACTCTCCAACTGTTCTGCACTCTAGTTGGGATAAGCTCATCCCTCTCATTCTTCACCACAGTGAGGCCAGTTTTCTTGGGCACAACATGGATGGGGCTAACCCACTGACTATCTGAAATAGGGTAGATGATCCCAGTTTGCAAAAGCTTTGTCACCTCCTTCTTGATGACGTCCATGATCACGGGGTTTTGCCTTCTTTGTGGCTGTCTCACTGGCCTTGCCCCATCTTCCAAAAGAATTCTATGCATGCATGTGGATGGGCTAATACCAGGTATGTCAGCCAAACTCCAACCAATGGCCTTCTTGTGCTTCCTCAACACACCAAGCAACTTCTCCTCTTGAACAGAATCAAGGGAGGTGGAAATGATCACCGGTTTCTTCTCATCATCCTCCAAGTACACGTACTTGAGGTTATCTGGGAGCTGTTTCAACTCAAGAGTAGGTGCCTGCAAGTCAGATTCATTTGTACTTCCTACAAAGTGGTTAGTGCATTCTGACTCCAAAGAATTCACAGGTAAAGGCGGAACACCTATCTCATCAAGCTCCAAATCCATATCCATGACAATTACATTATCAACATCATCCATATCAGAAACATCATCAACATCATGGATATCCAAATTCTCTTCAAAATCAACATCATTCTCAAATTCAGATTCAATGCATGTATGTAGAGAAGATAGAAAAGAATGCTCTTTCTTATGCAAAGAATCAAAATCATCAACAACATATTTATCAATAATGTCATCCAATGCATCGATCCTAAACAGAGAATGGTCCTCAGCTGGAAATTTCATTGCATCAAGGATATTAAAATGAACAACAATATCAGCAAATTCCATAGACAAAGTTCCAGCATACACATCAATCTTAGTTCGGGCAGTTTTCAAGAATGGCCTGCCTAAGATAATGGGAGCGGATCCATGAGAGAATCCCTCCTCCATTTCCAAAACATAAAAGTCAGCAGGAAAAATCAATTCACCAACCCTAACCAAGACATCCTCTATGAAACCTGCTGGGTGGGTAACACTCCTATTGGCCAATTGAATGACCACACCCGTGGTTTGCAAAGGACCAAGAGACAAAGATGCATATATAGACAGAGGCATGACATTAACAGAAGCACCCAAATCAAGCATGGCATTTTCAAATTTATTGTTTCCAATCACACAAGGAATGCAAAATATACCTGGGTCCTTGCACTTTTCAGGGATGTGCAGGACCGACTTACCAATGAGCGCAGATACATTCCTTCCCATGCTTATCCTCTCATTTCCCTTCATCTTCCTCTTGTGTGTGCACAGCTCCTTCAAGAATTTGGCATACTTCGGTATCTGCTTGATGGCATCAAGTAGAGGTATGTTCACCTCTACCTTCCTGAAGGTCTCCAGAATTTCCTTATCCACATCCTCCATCTTTTTGCAAGGAAGTGCCCGTGAAGGGAATGGTAGAGGGATAGGTCGGTCAACCAATGGAGAAGGTGCGGCAGCGGTGGTGGTGGAAGAGGGAGAAGATCCACCTGAAGAAGAACCACCGGCTGGAGAAGAAGATTCACCCACCTCAAATGCCTTGCTCGAACCGTCATGGTCGTTCTTTCTAGGACAAGTAGCAGGCATGGGTGTAGGTGTAGAAGCGGGCTCTGAAGGCACAAAAATCTGCTTCCCTGATCTAAGGGTTATGGCACTCACATTCCTTGGGTTCTGCACAGTCTGGGATGGTAACTTATCCGAATTCTGAGACTGCGCTTGGTTTATCTGAGTAGCCATCTGACCCATCTGGTTAGTGAGACTCTGTATGGAAGCTCTAGTCTCCTGCTGAAATTGCATGTTATCTTTCTGAAACTGCAGGTTTTGCATAGTCATCTGTCTCACTAACTCTTCCAATGAAGGTTCAGACGAAGTGGAAGGGTGGGCAGCTGGTTGGGCAGGTGCCTCTTGCTGTTGCTGTTGTTGTTGCCTCTGGTGTTGTTGCATAGGTGGAGGCACATATCTGTTAGGTGCTCCAGCATTCTGGAAAGGTAGTGCCTGCTGTTGATGCTGTGGCGCATTGTTCCATCTCAGATTGGGGTGATTCCTCCACCCTGGGTTGTACCTGTTGCTGGATAAGTCATGATTTTGCTGTTGTTGCTGCCTATTGTTGTAGATGTTCGTAGCATAAGCCTGAGGCGCATCAGAGGCAGCAGATTGCTGCAAAGAAGGACAAGCATCTGTATAGTGGTCACTGGAAGGACAAATGGCACATAGTCGTGCAACAGATGCAGATGGAGCTGCAGATTTCTGGTTGGTAGTCAACTGTGTCACCAACTTCGTAAGAGAGTCAATCTTTCCTTCCAACTTGCTTTCAACAGCTGATAAAGACTGGGCAACAACATCATGTACGCCCCTCACCACAATGGCATCATTCCTGGTGCTAAACTGCTGGGAGTTGGAGGCCATCTTCTCAATCAATTGCCTGGCCTCAGCAGGTGTGGTGTCTCCAAGAGCTCCACCACTGGCAGCATCAATCATACCACGGTCCATGTTGTTCAAACCCTCATAGAAATACTGGACAAGGAGATGCTCAGGTATCTGATGGTGGGGACAACTAGCACAAAGTGTCTTGAATCTCTCCCAATACTCATATAAGTTCTCTCCACCAAGCTGCCTAATCCCAGTTATGTCTTTTCTGATAGCTGTGGTCCGGGCTGCTGGAAAAAATTTATCTAAGAACAGCCTCTTCAGATCATCCCAGCTAGTGACGGATCTAGGCGCCAAACCATACAACCAATCCTTAGCAACATTTTCCAATGAATGAGGGAATGCCTTTACGAAGATGTGCTCTTCAGGAACATCATGTGGTTTCATACTAGAACAGACAATGTGGAATTCCTTCAAATGCTTATGAGGACTCTCACCTGCAAGACCATGAAACTTGGGCAACAAATGGATCAGTCCAGTCTTGAGAACACATGGAACGTCCTCATCAGGATATTGGATGCACAAGCTTTCGATATCGAAATCAGGTGCAGCCATCTCCCTAAAAGTCCTCTCGCGAGGTGGAGGTTGTGCCATATTGTTCTCAGTGTGAAAAACAACAGAATCAGAATCAGAGTCACGTGCATATGCAACAGATGCAGTAGATGCAGTATGCACAAAATACTCAGCAGTGGGATGCACAGTATCCAATGGAACAGACTCAAAAACAGACTCTAAAGATAAATTCCTAGAATGCCTAGCTAACCTATGAAAAGTTCTATCAATCTCAGGATCAAAGGGTGGTATAGGCCCAGGATTTCCCCTAGTCATGCACTAAGTCAGAACACCCTAAAATCATGAAACGATATCACAAAAATTTTGAACACACAAAACAACCTAAACAAACAAATCACACACACTCAAACATACAAGACAAAACACAACACACCAACAACACATTATCAACACAAAAGACACTAACACAACAAAACACCTAAGACTGAACCGTTGGTCCCCGGCAACGGCGCCATTTTGATGAGAGGGTCGCACCTCCCAACAAAAGTTGTGCATAAAAGAATGCAGTATAGACTAGGAAGTGACTCCTAGGTCGTCTCTCAAGGACCAATTTGGGTTCAGTCTCAGATTAACACGTAGTGGGGGGGTTTTGAAAATGTTTTTGTGATTGGAAATAAACTAAATTAAAATTGGGAATTAAACACAACCGAACATGAATAAAAACATTAAAATGGAAATTACAACAGATAAATACCCAAACACAATTCAAGCTGTAAACATGCAACGGTTACACTAAAACATTAAATACACAATGTTGTCATTTATCCTACGCATTCACAACCAAAGAGAAGAAAATCAACTCAACATGATATAAAATATTTTAACCAAACAAAGTAATAGAAAATAAATTTTTCTCTACTATAGACCGTGACACACACCTACTCCCATCAAATGAAAAATGCTCAGAGAAATAAAATGCAATGCTTCACGTGGCAGCTGCACCAAGCCGTGACACCTACTACAGTTTCCCCCGTGAATACGCTTGACAAACAAACTGCTGGAATGTTTCTTCCACTGTTCATGTGTGTGTGCTTTCAGAAGAAAACAAATTCATTCTTCTCTCCCAATTAAATGGTGCTACAGCCTCTAGATAATTGTCCCCGTGCACACCCTTTTCTCCATCTAAAAGATTAAATATTGCTTTTCAAAGTGGAATAAATGCTTCCATGTGACCGAACCCCTATGATGGGACGTGAACACCACTCCAGCCAATCAACATGCTCCTTCTTCCAGCAAAGGTAATGAAAAATAAATGCTTCCAGTTTACATTCCAGTGCACACCGCTTCTGCATTCAGCCCAGCCAATCTCCATCCCGTCACTTTTCTCTTCTCCGTGCCTTGAGTTTTACTTACTCCGTACAGTGCAGCGCTGGACCATTCTCCTCGTGCACACCAGCCAGCCGTGACACCTCATGTGTCAATCAATGCTTCCAGCTCCAAGTATAAAGCTCCTCCAGCAAAAATGTAAAAAGCCGTGTGCATCCGTTCAAAACCCGTGAAAGGAAGGAAGCTTCTGGAATGAAACAAAAAAAACGAGAGCTTCCCAAGGCACCGAATGCGTTTTCATACTCCAAACCGAAGAGAATTTTGTTCTTCATTCATTATCAAAAACAGTGTTTCCAATGCCAGCAATTCAAAAAAAACCGAGCCTCTCAAAAACAAGAACCGAGAGTGTAAAAGTGCCCCCCCCTCCTGACAAGTGGCGGTTGGGACTTGCTAAGGGCCGTGTGTCCCTCTTTTTAGGGTAGGGTCCACACATACAAAAACCCTAGGGTGCTAAGTCATTAATTTCTAATTTTGGGTCTAATCTAATTTACCAAAAATTGACCCAAAATGTAAAAACTGATACAGAAATTCTAAACTACTGAATTACAATTTAATTAATTCTTAAATGTTTGTCTGGAGAGTCTTGAATTTATTTGGCATTCTTCCTGATGTCCCAAAATGTATTTCCGAAATTTTCCTGCATTTCAAAATTGCACTTAATCAGCTCAGAAAATCCAAATTAGCACAATTACAAATTTCCGACCAAATTAAGCGGAATTCGGAAAACTGGGAAATAACAAACAATTAAACACAATTCCCTGGTTTATTTAAGTGCAATAAACTAAATCTAATTCAAGAAATAACGATTCATCAGTGTAGCTCGTCCACTTCTTCTTTTTCTTCTTGTTCTTCTTCTTCTTCTTCTTGTCCTTCTTCTTCCACTTCGTCCACTTCGTCCACTTCATCAGCTTCGTCCACTTCGTCAACTTCGTCTACTTCTTCCAGTTCGTCAAGTTCGTCCACTTCGTCAACTTCGTCCACGTCGTCCACTTCGTCATCTTCGTCCACTTCGTCCACTTTGTCCACTTTGTCCTCTTCGTCCACTTCGTCCACATCGTCCACTTCTTCCACTTCTCCTTCTTGTTCTTTTTTTCTTCTTCCACTTCTTCTTCTTCTTCTTCTGCTGGTTCTTCTTCTTCTTCCACTTCGTCCACTTCGTCCACTTCGTCCACTTTGTCCACTTCGTCCACTTCGTCCACTTCGTCCACTTCATCCTCTTCGTCCACTTCGTCTACTTCTCCCACTTCCACTTCTTCTTCTTATTCTTCTTCCACTTCTTCTTCTTGTTCTTCTTTTTGTTCTTCTTCTTGTTCATCTTGTTCTGCTTATTCTGCTTCTTCAACTTATTCCACTTCGTCCACTTCGTGCACTTCGTCCACTTCATACACTTTGTTCACTTCGTCCACTTCGTCCTCTCGTCCACTTTGTCCAGTACGTTCACTTTGTCCACTTCGTCCACTTCTTCCCCTTCGTCCACTTCGTGCACTTCGTCCACTTCGTCCACTTTGTCCTCTTCGTCCACTTCATCCACTTCTTCCACTTCTCCTTCTTGTTCTTTGATACATCCTAGGAGATGTAGAGAAGATGATCCGTGAGATTGGAGGTGCAAAGAGACTTGGACAGCTTGCTGAAACCAATGGAACAGTAGCATTAGCAGCTGCAGACTTGGAATTTCATGAGCAGATTGGTTAGGAGTTTTGGATGTGAAGCAGCGGATGATGGGTGATTATGGTGAATGGATATGGAGGCTAGCTTGGAGAGGTGATTCACAACTCAGAAGGCTTCCTAGAGTGGAAGGAAGTTGCAATGGAAATCAAGCTAAGAAGTGACTCTTGGAGAAGGAATTTACTATGCATTTCAGCAGAAATTCTTTACTACAATCCAAAAGTGATTTACAAGCTTTTCCTATGAGATTTTATAGATTAATCTCAAGGCTTTAAGCAAGCAATTTTCACGCTGCAGATCTGAACCCATGTGCTACATGTATGACTTCTAAAACACGTGAAAATTGAGTTTTATGTGAAAAAAACATTTACTAATGCAGCCCCATAGAAGGATAAGTACACCCCTTTTTGTATAGAAATGTCCTTTTTACCCTTCTCCATGTTTTGGCAGATTTGGCATATCTTCTTGTTCTCCAATTTTCCATCCAAAGATAGCAAATAGTACTTGACCTTGAGGAGAATATTCATCTTGGAGCTTTTTGGCCATTCCTCTTGTGATGGGTCCTATGGTGTTAGACCTTCTTGTATCATCCCCTCCCTCTTGAGAAGGATTTGCCCTCAAATCCAAAAGATCTTCATCTTCACTATCAAATCCTGCAAAAGGTTTAAGATCAGATACATTGAAGGTAGCATGAACACCATATTCAGGAGGAAGATCAAGTTGATATGCATTGTTATTAATCCTCCTGATCACTCTAAAGGGTCCATCTCCTCTAGGATTGAGTTTAGATTTTCTTAGTTGAGGAAATCTTTCCTTTCTAAGATGAATTTAAACTAAATCTCCTTCATTGAAGATTAACTCTTTCTTGCCCTTATTATGTTTCTTGGCATATTTCTCATCTTGTTGTTGAATTTGAATTTTAACCCTTTGATGTAAATCTTTGATAAATTTAGATTTAGATACCCCATCTTGATGAACAAAATCAATAGAATTTGGAAGGGGTATTAAATCCATGGGTGTCAAAGGATTAAAACCATAAACAACTTCAGAAGGAGACAATTTAGTAGTTCCATGAACTACTCTATTGTAGGCAAACTCAACATGAGGTAGGTACTCATCCCAAGATTTGTGATTTCCTTTAAGAACTACCCTTAGTAAAGTGGAAAGAGATCTATTGACTACTTCAGTTTGACCATCTGTTTGAGGATGGCAAGTAGTAGAAAAAGATAACTTAGTCCCTAATCTAGACCATAAGGTCCGCCAAAAGTGACTAAGAAATTTTGTATCTCTATCCGAAACTATTACCTTAGGTAACCCATGAAGTTTAACCACATCTCTAAAGAATAACTTTGCAATGTTGCTTGCATCATCTACTTTGTGGCAAGGTATAAAATGAGCCATTTTGCTAAATCTATCTACCACCACAAAGATAGAATCAAAACCCCTAGAAGTTTTGGGAAGACCTAACACAAAATCCATACTTATCTCTTCCCAAGGGGTGGAAGCAACATTCAAAGGAGTATACAGTCCATGAGGCATTGATTTAGATTTAGCTTCTAAACAAGTTATACACTTAAAGCAATGCCTTTGAACATCCCTTCTCATGTGAGGCCAAAAGAATTTTTCTTTCAACATGCCAAGGGTCTTTTCTACCCCAAAATGTCCCATTAATCCTCCCTCATGTGTTTCTTTAACAAGGAGTTTTCTATGTGAACCTTGAGGAATGCAAATTTTTCCTTCTTTAAAAAGATATCCTTCTTTCACATAGAATCCTCCTTGAGGTTTATTGAGACATTCCTCATAGATATGAGCAAAATCAAGATCTTGTGAATATAATTCAAGAATGTTATTAAATCCAAGAATTTGAGCTCCCAATGTGGCTAATAGATTAATTTTTCTTGACAAAGCATCAGCCACCACATTGGATTTTCCTTTCTTGTATTTAATAACATAAGTGAATTGTTCAATGAATTCCAACCACTTAGCATGCCTCTTT